>NC_136902.1:88123680-88209020 GCF_949606895.1 Notothenia rossii | reverse complement strand
GTATCTCCAAGCAGCAAGCAACGGCGCCCTGCCGCCTCCCCCCTCACTACCAGTGGCGTCAATTCAGCCAAAGCTAAGGTATGGCAAGGTTACTAGTCACATGACTTAACTACAGTATCAATCAATATACATGCCCAGCAAATAATCATAACAAAAGTGACAAGTCTGCTATGTAGCTTTTCTGTGTGGTTAGGAAAATTTGAACTTTTTCAAATGCAGCCTCACTCACATCCCGCTAGCGCAAGTAACTATGGACACAAACACTTAACTACGCACGTCAATCAATCAATTCAGTACATTACCACATTACGCACATTACGCACATTACCCCGCATAACACTTGCACCATCGTAGCATTGTGCAACACACAGCTGAATATCTAAACTCGATAATTCCTTTATTATTTTCTGGGCCAGGGATTCAGCTGTCAGGTCCTTCATGTGATAGGTTCCAATGGCTCTTTCCTTTATAATCCCGTCATGTACATAACGGATCAAAATGGCCAGCTGCTCCTTCTTAGACAGGTCTTTCGTTTCATCCACTAACACTGAAAAGTACCGTGCTTCTCCTACTTCATTTATGATTATACTTCTGATATTTTCCCCAATAACTCTCACCATATCATTCTGGGCTTCTGGGGAAGAATAGTGCGCATACCTGCGTTCCTGTTTGCTTTTCACGTTCCTGTCATCTGTTGCAATAACGTCCAAAAGTTCAAGGAAATTTCCTTTATTTTCATCCTCATCTCTCTCGTTGTGGCCACGGAGAGGGAGGGCCTGTCTTCCCAGAAATGACGTGATTTTGAACAAGGATTTGACGTGAGCCCGGTTCTCCTGCACCTCATCTGTCCTGTTTGCGTCAATCCGACTTGCGATGGATTCCTTATGTCCGCTGATCACAGCCTTAAAGTTAGACCACGCTAATGCAGCACAATTGTGTCTACTGCTCCCTTGATGATCCAGGAGATTTTTTTTCATGTTCTTCCAACATGTGTATCCAGTGTCTATGAACACACGCAGTCCATGCCTGTCACCTGTTAAAGTTGAGGCTCCTCCAAAATGACGGCATGCAAAGCAATAAACTGCATCTTCTTGCGCAGAATATTCAACCCAGTCATATTCCTGATACACACTGACATTAAAGCGTCTTCCATTTCTAGTTGGGAAGTGGGTCAAACGAGGACGCCTGAGTCCGTCTGTTTTACATCCACTAATATCCTTCTTCTCTGCTCCAGTTGACCCAGAGGCTGCTACTGCTGCTGCACCCGGGCCTTGACCTTCCTTATCGCTGTCCACGTCTGATCCAGCTCTTTCAATCTGAGAAATTGGTGGGGACTCAGACTCGGATTCAATTCGAGAAGTCGGTGTGGACGAGTTCTCAGCCTCCATGCATGTAGTCTCCGTCTCCCTGTTAGCATCTGCATCCCCGGCGCAGGTGCTGGAGTGGCTAACAGCCTCGTTAACAGCTTGAATCCCACCTTCACTACCTGGTCCTTCTCCCTCTGCTTCTGGGGCAACATTGGAGCCATCACCTTCACCTGCCTTTTTTTTGATAAAAAAAGATTCTAAAGTTCTTTGCTTTCTTTTCATTTTAGTTAATTAGCTTAGCCGAAAAATTAAAAAAACCGCGATAACATGACCCGCTCTGACCTCCGGCGGCTTCTCGTCAGGAGATACCACATTTCAAGATAGGGAGGGGGGATACGTTACGATAAGTATTGGGAAAGATAATATCTAGACTAGAGAAATCGATTGTGTTGTTCTGATTTTCATTTGTATTTAATTTATATGTATTAAATAATAGAATAATCAATACAAATTGACACAGAGTAATTCCATAAATTTATTTTTTTAAAACGAACATTTACATTTTCCCCTGGAGCCAAGGTGTGGCAGCTGCCATACCTTGCCATACCCAATTGACGCCTCTGCTCACTACCCCCTCGCCCTCACCTCCCGACATTTGCATGAAGAAGCATGGCAGCAGCAGCGAACAATCCGGAGATAGAGGAGGAGACAGAAAGGAGAGAAGGTGATACAGAAAACGAGGATGAACTGGTTGTTAAGAAGAAAACAAACGGCTCTCTCATTTGGAGATGGTTTGGTTTTCAAGCGGCAGACGTGGAGCAGAAAAATGCACTTTGTAGACAATGCCGGAAAAAAGTTGCAACGAAAGGGTCGAGCACAACAAATCTCTTCCACCACTTACAACAGAAGCACAAAGTGCAGTATGAGGAGTGTATTAAACTGCGTGCTGCAACCCAGACCGTGAAGACTTGTCAGCCTCCTGCCTCAAAGCAAATCACGCTACACAACTCATTCACACGTGGTGTGCCTTATGAAAAAAAAAGCGAAAAGTGGCGTGAAATAACGAAGGCAGTGGCATATCACTTAGCCAAAGACATGGTCCCCACGTCGACTGTGGAGCAGACCGGCTTTGTAAAGCTGCTAAAAGCTGTTGACCCCAGGTACGAGTTACCTGGTCGAAATTACTTTGCAAGAGAAGCCCTGCCCGAGATGTACACCGAAGTGAGAGAGCGTCTCCTCGCCCGGCTCGCTCTAGTGTCTCACTTCGCACTGACCACCGATATCTGGTCCAGCAGGACCTGCGAGCCGTACCTGAGTGTGACAATACATTTCCTAGATGGGTGGGAAATTAAAAGTGCCTGTCTCCAGACCAGCTACTTTCCCCAGGACCACACCGGGGAACACATAGCTGAAGCCCTGCAGGATGTCCTCGTAAACTGGAAGCTCAAACCAACGGGACTGGTCGCTATAACAACAGACAACGGGACTAATGTGGTTAAAGCAGCGCGACTTAACAAGTGGATGAGGATGCAGTGTTTTGGACACAGACTTCACCTGGCCATCGGTGAGTGCATTATTGAATTAACTAATATGAAATTAGAAAATAATGTTAATAAAATAAATAACTTAAACGGATAAACTATGTGCATGTGTTGTGTAATGTGTAAATTAAAGGCGTGTTGGTTAAAGCTATGTTGTAAAAACCAGCAACAAATGAATGCAACAGCTGTATAGTTTAAGACCTGTGCTATCTTAAAAAAAAATGTATTTAAAATCCACTGTCTCCTCTCATCTGTTGCTCTCATCCACTGTCACAAACCTCACAGTCTGACTGTAAATGCACACAAAGAGTCTTAACTATTGACCACAAGATAAACTATTTAAACTGTGGATCATACAGTACCACTTCTGAAATTTAAAGTTGGCTCCATAAACTGTCAGACCTACTGGAGTTGATGGGGGTGTTTGTGTGCATTTACAGTCAGACTGTGAGGTTTGTGAAAGTTGATGAGGGCAACAAATGAGAGGAGATAGTGGATTTTAAATACATTTCTTATTAAAAATTGCACAGATCTGAAATTATACAGCTGTTGCATTCATTTGCTGGTAGTTTTTACCAAAATAATTTTAAATAACATGCCTGTAGTTTACACATTACACAACACATCCAGCATTAACACAAATAGTTTTGATTTTGCCTTTGAGTGAGCTGCCTCTTTACATGTAAAAAAAAAATTAAAAGGTGTTTTTCAATTTTGTGTGTTTCAGGACATGGTATGGATGACTCCCGCATCACCAGAGCTATTTCTCTCTGTAAGAGAAATGTCAGTAGTTTTTCCTACAGCTGGAAGAAAAGAAGAGAACTAGCTGAAGTGCAGGTCCAGCTGGGTCTGCCAGGTCACCAGCTTATCACAAAGTCAGCCACCCGCTGGGGATCAAGGCTGCAGATGATCAACAGGGTCCTAGAGCAGGAAAGAGCACTTGCTAAAGTCCTGTCTGCCGACAAGAAAACCAGACACATCGTTCTTACCTGGCAAGACATCGAGGTCCTGGAGGCAGTTCAGAAAGCACTGAAGCCACTTCAGGACTTCACTGACGCCCTTTCAGGAGAGGACTACGTGACCCTCTCCTATGTCAAACCTGTGCTGCACCTGTTCAATACTAGTCTGCTGGCACCTGAAGAGGGGGATAGTGAGCTGTGTAACTCCATCAAGACCAAAATCGTTGATTACCTCAACGAAAAATATGCAGACCCCTCCACCAGTGAACTGATGGACATTGCCTCATTTGTCGATCCACGATTCAGGTCCACATACATCCCTACAGAGAGAATGGATGCACTGAAAGACAAAGTCATGGTGGAAACAGAGTCTCTGCTAGATGAGGATCAGGTGCCTGAGCCTGCAGACCAACGGGAGGCAGCAGTGGCAGTGCCACCCGCAACTAAAAAGAAGAAATCACTGGCAAGCTTTTTCAAGCACTGCACAACCACCAGCACCCAACTCACACAGAGGGAAGCAATAGACAACGAAATGTCTAGCTACCTGCAGTCCGCTTGTGTAGACGGTGATGCTGACCCACTGAAATGGTGGAAAGAGCATGAAGTTGCCTTTCCAAAACTGAGCTGCATAGCCAAGAAATTCCTCTGTGTGCCAGCTACCAGCTCCCCTTCAGAAAGGGTTTTTAGCTGCAGTGGAAACATTGTAACCTGCCACAGGGCTTCTCTGAAGCCTGACACTGTTGACAGGCTAGTTTTTCTGGCACAGAATCTGTAAGATATACAGTAGTAGTTGGTCTGGCCTGTTATTTTTCATCTCTTATGTTCGTTATGCGAGATTTGCACCCAGATAAAAGATGCACTAAGTGATTGATTTATGTTCAAATCTGCTAACATGTTTAGTTTACAAAGAACTGTCTACCTCAGTTACTTTAATTTACAAAGAACTGTCTACCTCAGTTACTTAAAAGAACAAACCAGTCTTATTTTTGATCTGTATGTGCACATTTTGCACAAAGTTATTTATTTTAATTTATTTTATTTAAGTGGTAAGGCACTAAAGACGCAAGTAAGGTGTGGGTGAAAGAAGGAATTTAGGGAGTGATGGAGGAAGGAGGGAGGAAAGGAAGGTCAGAAGGAGTGAGGGGAAGAAGGAAGGGTTTAAGGAAGGAAAGAAGCAAGGAAGGAGGGGGAGAAAGAAAGAATTGAGGGAGGAAGGATGGAAGAAAGAAATCAGGGACAGAAAGAATATGAAATGAAGGTAGTAAGGAGAAAAGAAGCAAGGAGGGAAGAAATTATAGAAGGAAAGAAGCAAGGAAGGAGGGGGGGAGAAAGAAGGAACAGAGGGAGTGAGGGAGGAATGAAGGACAGAAGGAGGGAGGGAAAGAAGGATTTGAAGATTGAAGGAAGGATGGGGGAGAGAAGGAAGGAAGGCAGTAAAGAAGCAAGTAAGGCGGGGGAGAAAGCAGTAATTGAGGGAATGAGGGAGGATGCAAGAAAGAAGGAAGAATGGTATCTTTATTTATTTATGCTGGTAGTTTTTGTTCCTGAATTATTTCATGCATGTTGATGTGCAGCTTCTAAACGTTAAATAAAGTGCCTGTGTGAGGTTTGGCTTCAAACTAGGACTGTCTGTTTTGTTTTTACTTTACGGAAAAAATATCGAGATATATATCGTATATCGCCATTCAGCTAAAAAATATCGAGATATGAATTTTGGCCCATATCGTGCAGCCCTAGGTCGTCGTATTCATTTCCTTTAAGCTCAGGAGGAGACTGCGAATGTCTGAAGCACAGGAGTTGAAATGTATTTCACTTTAGATGCATTAAGAAATAATTGTTCTCATTATTGTACAACACTGTCTTATTAAAATAATGGACAAAAAGGGCTATACAGTGCAGTTGCCACCGGGTTCTTGCATGATTGTGTCAGTGGTCGATTCCTATTGACTTACATCTGTATATCAGCGGATACATTTTTCATTTTTCATTAGGGTCTAAAACGTGTAAAAAGTACTAAAAGATTAATCCATAGGCAGGACTTAATCAAAGCACAAGTGAGTGCACTTTTCCTCTCGAGAGTCAGGCCATTTTTGATTCAAGCGACTCTGAATGAACAGGGTCTGGCATCCAACGCTGTATCCTCTTTGTACATCAAGGATTTTGCTGTCTTTTAGCTCAATTGTTTGGGTTTCGTAAACTGCCGGACCGGCACTAATCAGCAGACATGAAATTACATTACATGTCACTTGTTAGACGCTTCTATCCAAAGCGACTTACATACTCAATTAGAGATGTCCCGATCCCATCACGTGATCGGGGATCGGAGCCGATCACGTGATTTTCAAAAGATCGGAATCGGGAGAAAAAAATCGGGGATCGGGATTTTTTTTATTTTTTTTTTAATAAATACTCTTTTTTTTATGTTGTATTCAATGTTACAAAACAAAAATGACCATGTTCAAGTCTGAAAGTCATCCTGAGGCCTTAGTTTTGGTTTCAAATTACACAACATCATGTATGTGTTGCTTCTTTGGGGCTTGTTTTCATAGACCTGCTTATTTCTCTCAAATCTGGCAACAGAGTGGGCAGGGTGCAGTGTCTAATTGTAGCACTAAGCTAACGAGTACTGATAAACTTTATTTTGTTTTGATCCAATGCTGCACAACTGAACTGATCCAATGCTGCTGTGAAAGAAAGAAGCTATATCCATGTTGGATGGAATATCCAATTTAAATAAAAAAATAACCTTAAGGGACAACTTGAATGCTTTTTTTCTTTTTTTTCTCTTAATGCATTGCATAAAGATCGGATCGGGAAAAATCGGTATCGGCAAATTGTCAAAATCAAATGATCGGAATCGGATCGGGAGCAAAAAAAGGTGATCGGGACATCCCTATACTCAATACTGTGGGCAATCCCCACAGGAGCAATTTGGGGTGAAGTGTCTCAGGGACACAACGACATGCTGACTGCAGTGGGGTTTGAACCCCCTGATCCGAACACCAACGCACAACCCACTGCACACGCCTCCCCAGACAAAGTTAGCAACTGCCTAATGAACAAAGTGAAGTTGAAGAGCCAGATATTTGACTCAGGTGGAGACCAAAACTGAGATAAATATTTGAGTTTTATGACATTTGACCTGAGCATATCCTGAATGGATATGTGACTGCGAACAGCGACATAACTTTATAATAAGGTGTAGTCTTTTATTATGCTTTGTGAATACTGAACAAGAAACCAGATTAAGATACATCAATCGTACTGAGTGTTTTTTAAAAGAGCTGTAGCTGAATTATGACACTCTGGTGGAGACCAATACTGAGCTAAAAGGACAGTAAATATTGGACTTTTGTGACATTTGACCTGAGTATATTCTGTGAACAGCAACATAACAACTATTGTGTGTTGTCTTTGATTATGCTTTCTGAATACTGAGCAAGAAACAAGATTAAGATACATCACTCGTACTGAGTGTTTTTTAAAATAGTTGAATTCTGCCACAGCTCATCTCAGTTTATTTTACCAACCGCTCTGACACGGCAGATGTGCCAGTAATGTGATTAATGTTTTTAGCATCCTGTTAAGAAGTGACAAGCAAGACCTTTTGCTCTAATCCCTTCATTGATTGTGCATTGCACTGTCTTCATGTGTAAGCCTGAACTGAACAGCGGGTGGGAAGGGAAGAGCATTTAATCAGGAGAGGAGAGGATGGGAAGCTCGGGAAGGGATGGATGCGATACAAAATGAAAGAGGGTGAGGAAAGGGTGAAACATAAGGAGAGAGTGAGAGAGACAAAGGGGCAGACGGGGTCTAAATGGATGATATCACCGCTATAGTGCAGGCATCGGGTTCCATGCTTATCCCAAAGGGTCAGACCGCTTCAATAATGGACACAGAGACAATTGATCTGTATTACTGGAACACATTGCTTCAGGCTGCTAGGCACACACAGATATTTAAAAAGCTGCATATATAAATACACACAAGACATTTATTCACTCCCCTGTTTATTTATGTGTACCACAGATGTATTTATAGAAATGCCCTGTGGTGTATCTGCAATCAAACACAACACTCAGCAAGCAGTCAGTAAAGCTATCACAGACACTTCCTGGTTCCTGGCAGAGTTCATTTGGTTGCTGTATGTACATAATCCAAGGTGACTGAAAATAGCCCTGGGGTGTAAATAATGCAGAGGGTCCATTAAAGAAGGCTTAAACAAACACAGGGAGGGAGGAAGGCAGGGATGGTGACAGGTGGAGATGAATGAATGGAAATGTCAGCATCAGTAGGTTTTTTTTCTCTGTGCAAAGCATTTAAATAAATGTTACAAAAAGGGTCGATGAAAAAACTAGGAATTAAATAAGATGGCTAGATTCACAAAAAATGTATCCATGCACCAACCATGAGAGATACAGTGTCTATTTCTGTCAACATTAACCAGAATCCATTTATAACTGGACTACCCAGGCTGAGCTAAACAGTGTTACATATTGTATTGGGTAGAAATGACCGGCTGAAGGTCACTTTGCATCCAATTTAGACCACAATTTATTTGCATTAATCGAAGAGACTTTCTCTCTCTAAAAACTCAAAAGGCAGCTAAAGTCCTCTCTTGGCATCAACACTGTATTCACTGATTTCACAATCACATACCGGCATGTCTCACATTGGAAGAAAATAGACTTCGAGCTTAAAAGACGTTTGTTTTCACTGTTGCCAGGCAATATGCAATAATTGTATTTAGTTATAAATAAAAAAGACAGAAAGCAGAAAGAATGCAGCTAAAGCAGGTCGTGCGTAGAGACGGTGTAATTGGAGGTGAAATTGACAGGTGGAGGAATGCTGCTCCATTTTTGTTTTGTTTTTTCGATTTCTCCCCCGATTGGAGCATTGTGCTGAGGCTTTGTTTATTCCTAAATGCCTCATGGGCCTTTGCTGCCTAAGCTCTATGACCATAACTGGCAGAGAAATACATCATCAAGTTATGCTATAAATAGACCCTCCGCTTCATGGCACACACAAACAAACACACACACAAACAAACAAACACACACACAGCCCCACTGAAATACATGTTTACAAGTATTGCATCTAAAACAACTGGAAGAAATAAGATCGAGGTTTCCACATAAGCTGCTGCAGCAAAACACACTGATTAAAGCTACACCTGCATCATGTGCGGAGTTTTCCTTTTTCCTTTTGTATTGCCAGCAGATACACAAAGCAAATAGCCTTTCCAATGCTGTGTCTCAACTCGGATACTCTCGTAAACTGCCATGTTTTGCACTGTGAACACTTTCGACCAGGAAGCAATGTCTCAAATCGAACGCTACGTTACAGCACTAACGATGCTGCTGGAAGCTAGCTAGCTAACGGTAGCAAATCATCACAGAATGCTCAATTAACCGGATAAAATTAGCAATGGCTACTTTTACGACACTAGTAGACTTCTACATGTATTAAATATAGAAATAAAACCCACATATATAACTTTTATTTGTATAGTGCTGGGTTCACCGGAGCAACCAATATTGCTTCTTCCGTAACGTAGCCAAGATGGCCGTCGTTGAGTTCAACACTCAACTTTTTGAACGTTATAAGTGCTCCACTCAGATACTTATATTGCAGTTTGGCCTACTTCACATTGGGACACACTGATGCACTTGAAATAGCAAATGCAACTACTGTTGTTTTTAAACTATTCTGTATCGCTTTTATGCATGGTTTTTATGAATCTGTTATTCCATTATGTTTATTTATTACTTACCTTACTGAAGTACACACAATTAGACACAGCACAAGTGTCAAGTGTATTTGTATTTGACAAAGCAGCTCAGAGGTACTGTCTGATGGTAATGGAAGCCCCCTGGTTCTTCACACAACCAAACGAACACACACCATCTGGGTCATGTGTCTCTCTTGCCTCCACACCCTGCCCTTTTCCAGCGGTGGAAGCAGGACTGCTGTGTCTGAGTCACTTCGGCCCCCCCCCTCCCCACTGGGCCCCGCATGGTAGCACCTGACAGGCCACATCACACACACAGGCACTCACCCACCCACCCATCCATCTACACACACATTTTTAAGACCATACCTTTGCAACAACAAAAAGTGTGTGTGTGTGACCCAACGAGAGTATATGCAGGAATGACTTTGTCAGGTGAACTCAGGTGACTTTGAAAGATTGACAGAGAAGTAAATGCTCCCTGACTGCATCAACTGAGGTTCCAAATTGAAGGGGAAGTCTACATATTCAAAACCTTTGAAACATATTGAAATAATTGTTGTTTTTGCTTTATTTTAGCTACGTCAATGACTCTCTCAGACCCCTGATTGGAGTGAAGTGTATAGCTTTCTGTATGAAAAAAGGAATCCATGTCCGTCTGAGTTCTCTTTGTTCACTTAATATTCCCTGTCGAGACCCATGCATCCATCTCCGACAGATTGCCGTCAGTTCTAATGAAATATAAACTCAGTTCAACCCTTTCTGGACAGATAGATTTATCCGAGTCTATTAAAATGCCAAGTTTGGTTTTGTGTTCATCTGTTTACGCCTTCTTACCAATTGTTATGCCCACCACACAGACTTTGGGCAAAAACAGTGCTTTACACCAACTGTGGATTAGGGAAGTAAGTTGTTTTGGTGAGAAATTTGGTAAACACTAATCTGTAGAAATATAAGCAATGTCTCATTCTGAAGTGGGAATCACTACAACAACCTAGCATGACTCAAGTGGCCGCCAAGGGGGCCTGAAGGTCTTTGAGAGGGCTAATTATTATCCCAAAGGTCAGAGTCCCACTGAGAAAGGAAATTACCTTGGGTCATTTCAAAGGACACTCATGCGTGAAGATGCCTAAATAGCAGAGGTGATTGACAGTCACCCATGAGTAGATGCCATATACATACACACAGAGACATTCATAGATACTAGGGCGGGACAACGTATAGAAAAAATCTTTCGTTATCGCGATATCGACATTGGAGGTTGTCCTATCCCCAAGATTGCTTCAACAGCGTTAAATGATAGCCTCTTCCATATGCCATGCATTACCACTCTGCATATATATAATTGGCCAATCCGATGAAGCCCTACTGATCTAAATTGGCCTATTTAGAAGCTAGCTACTTGCTGAGGAGACAAAGGGAATCATACATGTGAAATGAGGAAGCAGAGGAAGAATTTGTATGTTCAAATAACAGCACGTCTGTTTTACAAACATGGGTTTGATGCATGTCATGTCGAACACATGTGGCAACCACCAGAAGTGAAATGAGTTCCTGTAGCATCTGAGACGTGCTGCGTCGTAGTGCCATGGTCGACAATAGTGGACTTAAGAAACGCATGTATAAGGTATTGCATGTTTTCGTTATATCGTACATATGTATAATGTACAGGAAATATACATACATCTACTCCATCACACTCCTGAAATGAACGCATACTATAACAGTATTCTATAACTCAAGTGAAGCCCAGTGGTATTTGTTGGCAAGACCAGTTGCAACCCACATCTACCCTTTCGGCTCTTTTCACACATCAAGGAGAAGAGGGAAAATGTGTTCAAGGACACACATTCACACCACGATCACGGGTGAATGCACCTTTCTGCTGAGAGCCGTTCGCCAGTTGTTGGTGGTAATGTAGCGTAAGAAGTAGCACTGCAAGGAAAAAAACTCTTGGCATGGCAGTGCGGTATGCTAACTGTTTCATCCCCATCCTATTTCCCAGACAACGTGAGAAAGTTATTTTTAATACAGACTTCAAACAAAGTCAGAAGAATGTGCAATTTCTAAGCTAGTGTAAAACAGATCTGTCTCATGTCATGTTGGAGAAACTGGGACGAGAACATTTGGCAAAGAGGAACGTCATTAGTTGATTAGCTTTTCCTTTTCGAGAACTTTTCTTCTGGTACATTCCCCTGGAACAGGAAGATGCACACGTTTTAATGATGAGTTCAGGTTATCACTTGCAAATGTCTTTCTCTGCTAAGATTCTCTCCATTATTGAGCCAAGCTATCTTAAAGGAAAGTTGTTTCAGCTTCCATGCATGAGAGTAAAGTTGTAATCCTTTAGAAACATGACTTAGTTTAATAAAGTCAAGTATTAAAGCAGCTGAATCCATTTCACACCAACTGTTTCGTTACACCAAGTTATCCCGACTTCCCACTGTGAGCCATACATCTGCTGGGATTTGGCAACATCTAAAAGACTGTCCATGTGTCTCTTGACTTGTAGCTACTAGTAAGAAGTGACAGTAAACTAAACAGGGAGCCAGCAGGAGCGTTAGCTAAGCACCGTCTGTCCTTCCTCCCCACAGAGAGAGTGGGCTTTGAGTGAAACACAAGTGGGAGAGCAGATAAAGAAGCAAAGTAACACAGAGAAAAGGACAAAACAACAACCACCACAGGGCTTGTATGAGTCACAGTGAATGATCTGTTGTTGCATTTAGTTTGTATTTGCTCTTGACACAAAGAAAAAAAAACATAACAAGCTACAGAGACCAACCTCTTTCTTTGATGTGTCATTATTTCTGCAATGGATTTGAAGAAGCTGCCGATGGTGGATCTTCAAAACTGAGGGCCTTAATCTTCTGAGTAGTGGACTCCTGGTGATGAGCCGACACGTGCAAACTACCGTCATAAACATATAAATACGAAGAAGTCCTAAATTCAGCCAAACTCGAGAAAATGAGGTGCATACTGAGGGGCTCCCTGGGGAAATTCCACAATATGTGGAACCCCTTCTAATAGGGTGGTGGACCTGCGGTGTTAAACTGTGATTGGTGGGCGGCTGACTGACCAACAAGTGCTATGTTTTTATTTGATATATTTTGTCTTTTTGTTCCATTTATACACTGTTTGATTTCTACTCTTTCATTATGTTATTAATAATGGACTTGGACTCAGAGCCTTTAGATCTTGATTTTTTCTTGTCGCAGTCCTTTTTTTTTGTTTTGTTTTATTGATTTATTTATTTATTTTGTTCCGTCCTGTTGGACTTCAATTATAATATTGTCACCCTACTTGTCTGCCAACTGCTATTGTGCTGTCTGCCTGGCTGTTTGTTTATAAAAAACAAAAAAAAGTTAAAACATATAAATACACAATTCCTTTTTACCTAAACGACAGAATAGGGCATATACCAATAACTCCCAAAACATTTATGATTGTTTCATTTATTTTTGTAAAACGGTCATTGAATGGCAGTTTTAAACACGGGAATGAAATAACAGCTAAACATATGAACTTTCTATTTAAAGTTGTTACATGCCACTAAGTGGTTATGTTTAGGCAACACATCCATTTCGTAGGGATTGATCATTTGAGTGAAAATTAGTACGTGAGGTAGTTAGGGTTTGGGATACAGGGGTTAGAGTTCCTGCACTTCCCTTCGATGTGGAATGCCACTTTGTTTTGTACTTGCTTAGTAACGTCGTTATGTCTGGAAATCAAACTAATTCAACGTGTTGTTGACGATTGGTTTCACGAATCGAACTAGCCCAGTGTGTTCCCTCATTGGAGTCATTTTTCGGTGAACACATACGTATACGGTAGGTTTTTACGGTCACAGTTGCCCCCCCCCCCCTCTACACTGTGTTTTATCCGTCCCTTCTTTCAAGTTTCTTCACATGTTTTGTAAAATGCATGCTGACACCTAATCACCTAATCAGACATGACTATGTGAAGTAGCAACCCAGTCTCACGGCATTTCGTGTTCACCAACACGATTTTCCCTTTTTTTCGTGTTGCACAGCACGATTTTAAAAGCAATAAAATGAGCTCCATTTATTTTCCTCACAGACAGCAACAAAAGTCCGAAATGATACGATTTTAAATAAAAGCAATAATCGTGGCTTGATATTGAGTAAGAACATGTTTTTATGAACCACACAGCTTCCGGTCTTCCTATAACACGTAATGCCGTGAGACTACCAACAGAAATACATTGCTTTTAAAATCACGCTGTGCAACACGAAAAAAAGGGGAAAATCGTGTTGGTGAACACGAAATGCCGTGAGACTGGGTTGTGAAAGCAATTCTAGAACCCTGAAGGCAGGAGGGACTGAAAATAATCAAGGGAAGCTTATAAAAGTTAACAGCCTTTAATTACACAAAAGATGCGGTGGTGTACAAAATGAAATGTGCGAGTGGAGGCGCTCTCCACATCCAACGACCGGTCAGTACAGGTCAGGGGGTAGAAGAGATCAATTCTTGGCTTGCTCTTCCTGTTGTCATCTGAGGTCTTCTCCTATTGGCCGGCGTCGTCGGGGGGCGGGTCCAATGCAATTCCTGCCTTTTTCTGTAGCTAAATTGCATCATTCTGGTGTCTGTGGTTATTTAAACATTCCCTGCTACACATTATTCAGCGTCAATAAATGAGTGCTAATCCCAGTGTTCTCAGTGTACAACATCACATGTCATTTCACCTTGGTTCAAGGTTTGAAATCGTATGATTCCACCAGATGCTAAATACTAACCGGAAGTGACGGATTTTCAGAATAAAAGTGTTAAGCTAATAGTGAGAACTTCCGGTTTTTCAGAATAAAACTGATTTAAATCAAATAATGTATTTAATTCAAATTACGCCATATCAACATTGATTTTAATTTCTAACAGTTGGAAGTAGGGGTGTAAGGATCTGTTGATCTGGGTCGATTTAATGATTAAGGATCCAATAGCAGCAAAGTGAAGACATCGATAGTTATTGTTGTTAGCAAACATTGCTAAGTTACTGTAGGTTGATAGTGTTTGTGA
Source organism: Notothenia rossii (assembly GCF_949606895.1). NCBI lineage: Eukaryota > Metazoa > Chordata > Actinopteri > Perciformes > Nototheniidae > Notothenia > Notothenia rossii. The sequence continues at coordinate 88,194,451 of NC_136902.1, read as the reverse complement.
CGGAAAGTAGCAGTACCATTATAGCTGTGTGCAGCCATGTAGTTCGTGTGCACTGTTTATTTGTTGGTTAATAAATCATGCAACTCCTCAAGACCCGAGCTCAGCTCCTGTGTCTTGCTAACCTCCTGCTGGTTAAAGTGCAGGGGCGTTAGCATCAACATAAGGCCAGGCTCACTGAAGGTGGTTTGACATTTAATGTGAACTATATCTATTATCATACGACAAATGAAAAGGCAGTTCATTAAAAAGAGTTCTATTTTTATTTAGAATCAAAAGAACCAATTGGTTTTCAGATAGGTCTGGACATTTCTGTGGGCTTTTTGTGAGTTTATTTAAATGTTTTAATATTGATTACAGCTTCCCGAATGAACTTAAAGGTCCCATGTCATGCTTTTCACGTTATTACCCGTCCCCTTGTGTGTTATGAAGGTTTTTCTGCATGTAAACGGTCTGCAGAGTCACAAACCCTCAAAGTACACCCTGTAGCGAGTAAAACTCTAACACAGAGAAGACCTGTCTATGCTGCCCCAGAACGCCTCGTTGGACATTTCTCTTTTTCCATTGTTTTCTTCCTGGGTATGGTGACGTGCCCATACCCAAATGGACCAATCCGTGGAGCCACACACACACACACACACACACACACACACACACACACACACACACACACACACACACACACACACACACACACACACACACACACACACACACACACACACACACACACACACACACACACACACACACTTTTAGCAGCGAAAATGTGACGCGTTTGGGGGAGGGGGGGGATTTGGGTGCTAGTGGAGCCTCACAGCGCGGCGAAACTGTGGCACACGTTTGGGGGTGCGTGGGGAGTGGTGCCTCGCAGAAGGGGCTGCTGCAGCACCCCCCTTCCCGTGTCCATTCGTGATGTCTTGCTGTCTCGCAGCAAGCAGGAAACCACACCAGTAAGCCAGCTCACACTGTCAGCTCCTCGCTGCAGCGAGCTAGTGGGCGAGCTGAAGAAATCAGAGCACACTAGGCTCACGGGGGGGGGGGGGGGCAGGAGCTCCAACAAGGCGTTTAGGACAGAGAGTGAATACACATACTATACAGAGATGCTGTATGAGAAACCAATGTGAGTTTGGAAAATTGCACAATATAAATCTATTCTAGCAGACCTCAACAATGGAATTATGATCAGTAGAAATGGCCATGACCTGGGACCTTTAACTAAATCATATCTTAACAAACTTATAAATACAGTATATATCCAAATGTTCAAAATAATATCTCAGTCTAGTCATATACACTCCTAATTGTACTTTCAGCTGCTTGAAACAAAGTATATTTATTGGGTATATTTCAGCTGAATCCATACACATAAATCCTTACAGTCAGACACTAAAATCAATAGGCCCATTTAGAAATCTCTTTCTTCAAGAAGTATATGCATCGTAGCAGACAGGGAGGCTGGGGCGGTAGACTCAAATACACACTAGGTTATTAAATATGCAGTGTGTATACAGCAAGAGGGGAGGAAGCAGAGATGGCATGGCACTGAGGAGTGAGAGAGAGGACGGGGGAGGACGGGAGGACGGGAGGTGACAAGAAGCGATAAGATGAAACTGAGACAGTCTGTCACTGTTGAAAGAAAACATCATTTCTAAGCCGGCTACACTGCAGTGTGCTCTTTGCGTTAAGTCACCCTTCAAATGCCAATCGAATGATCAGTTGATGGTGTTAAATCATGAAGTGTGTCCCCGACCGTACAGCTGTCACTTCACTGTCAGAGAGGGAAGAAGCAGCTCTGAAGGTGTTGTGAGGGAGGATGGTGAAGCTACTGAGCCACTATCCCTGTCTTTGACATTAATAACAAAACAAATCTTTAGAAGTCAATCAAACTTTATCGACAATGTAGCATTTTTCTACAGGTAGCACAAAGTTCTTCACAAAGAATCGATATACAACGTCATTGGAGGCAAGGCCAGTTTATTTATACTCTACCACTTTTCAACACAAGGCAATTCAAAGTGCTTTACAAAAATGAAAGACATTAAGAGCATTAAAAAGCAAAGATAATAATACATGAATAACACATGAATAAAAGTTACAGTGCAGTGGAAGATATGAATAGCTCAATAGAGAGGCGAAGTCCCTCCCCTTCCGGTGGACCTCCATGGGACCTTATTTCGGAAAAAGAAATAGAGAGAAAGATTATCTTTCGATCCCGTTTGAATTGTGCCATGAATTACACATATGATGTTTGTCAATTTAAAAGTCAAAAAAATAAAAATCTGTCGTAAAACTGTGAAGTAACACATTTGTTTGTGTGAAACGCTCAATGAACTACATCTCTGGTCTCGCAGAACAACACACGTCACCAAGATGGCAGTCACTACTGTCTTGTCAACAAAACGATTGACTACCCTCACTATCACCACAATGAAACACGTCCAGAAGAATGTCATGCAAAGCTGCCTGCGTGCCTTCCTTTGATTCTCTCTGAACTGCCTGGTCTTTTTAATGTTTAATGTCAACCATTTGTGCAGATAGCATGAAGTAGAAAAGATCACCAATGCTAGCGTTAGCGTGTCTCCCCCTGGGCTTAAATTGTGTATAGAATGATCACACCGGTGACAGTACTCTTCAAAGGGTTCACAAAATACTACTACTCTTATTGTTTAACATTTTGGGTTACTTGATGTTACTTCGTGTTAAGGCTAATAAAAATGACACGGCTGTAATGCTAACTAACGTGCTAGCTACTAGCTAGGTAGCTAACTTGATCAAGCCACTCCTGGTCCTTCCATCAGACGGGAAGCGAAAGAATGAGCAAGACCCATTGCTGGTATGATAACAACCTGGTACTAAGCACACAGGCATCTTGTTAAAGTTATCTTATCTTAGCCAGTGCCATATAGATACATACATGCCAACCTTTCCAAATCCAAAAGAGGTAGGTTTGCGCGTGGCAAATGTGCACGCCCAAATTAGGTAATCAGAAGAAATGGAACTCCAGTAATCACATGTATAAACCATGTATTTAACATACATTGCATTATGCATTTTTCTGAAAAAGTGGTAGTTTGGTATCAGTGACATCAACGACATGTCTGGTCTGTAAAATGCCCGAAAAGTAAAAGAATGGGAGATAAATATCCCAAAGTCTCCACATTTTATTATATTTTGAATGTGTTTCTGGTCCTCTTTCAGAGACAGTGTAGATGAAGGATGTGTCAGGATGTAGAACTCTTGTGTGAAAAGCCAGGTTCATATTCTTGTTTCATGTTGTTGACATATTAGAGTCAAAGGTTTGCACAGAGCGAAATATCTTTGTGTTGCACGATATATCAGAAAATAATGCATTAAAAAAGTCATTTCCTGCATTTTTATATTGATAAAGTGTGATATAAATAATGTACAGGCTTTCAGATTGCTGTAGTTCACTAAACACATTAACGACATGTTTGGTGTTGAAAATGTCAGAAAAAGTGAAAGAATGGGAGAAAAATATCCCCAAATCTCAAAATTGCATTATATTTAGTGTGTGTTTGTGGTCCTCTTTCAGTTGAGACATTGTAGGATGCTTCCGGAAAAGACCAAACACTGGATGTCTTTCAGTCGCCAACATGTGTTTTCGAGACACTGATATTAACGGGGAAATCCTGCAGGACTCAAATGCCTCGTCGGGGCTAACGCTGCCTTTCCCGCAGCGTTACCCCCAGTCTGCACGTTGTTTCTCTTTCAGAAACACAGAGGACTGTTTGTATGATGCGATCACGCTGCAAACGGTGTCCGCCAAAAGTCGAGTCCAGTGTCTATGGAGTGTCATTTTTATTTGTTATAGTTTGGGAAGACTGAAAATCGGTAGGGAAAGCCAGCTAAGTCGGTAGGCGGTAGAAACACGTCAAAAGCGGTAGACTGCCACCCAAATCGGTAGTGTTGGCAGGTATGTAGATAGTTTCTATCTATATGGCGCTGGTCTTAGCTAACGCTTTTGATTTGTAGTCTTTCTAGGTGCGTATTTTTCACATGAATCTTTGGCCTTCAAACATTTACACAGATCTTATCTTTGAACTGGTCATCTAAAATACAACAATGATTCATCAGACATATCCTACTTGTCACTCCTCTCTCTCTCGATGCAAGAACATGAATACATTTCCCACACGTCATGTATATTTCATCAGAGCCTTTTCATTTATTGAAGCACTACAGCACATCCTCAATGATGCGCTGCCACTTACGAGGCCTTGAATCTGCTTCAGGCGACACTTCTTCTAAACTCTCCCCTCGTCTTCTGACCTGAAGTCACTCTGTGGACATGTGAAGCTTCCAGTTTCTATTCCACGCCACTGCTCACAGCGACCCGCAGCAGCATGTCTCACACTCTGTGGACCGTCGTCTGTGCCCTCTACCTCTCCTTCCCCCCGGCCTCGAAAAAAAGTCAGAATTCAGAGAAAAAAATGGATACTAAGCAACCAGTCATGCAAAGTCTTTCAAGTTTTTTTATTGTAATATTATATTTTAACTGTACTATGTACTATTTTATTGACCTGTACTTTAATCTTCTTTTCTAATTGTTTGTGTGATAGAAATTATACAATGTTTTTTGATTGTTATACCTACCTAAGGACTGCAGATGGAAATGCTATTAGCTCAAATCTGGCATAAATCATCTCTTCTCCTTTCTGAGATGAATGTATTTGTATGCATGGTCCTCGTTTAAATAAATACATCAATTACAACCAGTGTTGGGACTAACGCGTTACAAAGTTATTTTTGGCAGTAACTAGTACTCAAACGCATTATTTTTAAATTCAGTAACTCAGTGACCGTTACTACATGGTGCGTTACTCCGTTATTTTTTTTATATAGTCTCGGCTCCCAGACGTTGGTGAGCGACGCCAACTGCGAGGCGAACAGAGATGAGAACTGTACTTAAGTACTTGAGTAAATGTACTTAGATACTTCCTGTATCACATGCGGAGACGCACTGTGGGCACGTTTGTGTTTACTAACAAGAATATCATGGTGGCGCAGGAGCTCAAGTCGAGTTTCTCCGCCTGGAGATATTCTCACTATTTCACTTTTGTCGAGCACAAAGAAAAGAACGTTTTAGTTAAATGTAAGTTGTGTCTTGGCGAGTCAAAGATCCTATCTACTGCCCAAAACAGCAAATCTGTTGAAACATCTGCAGAAACAACATGCTGGGACGAAGCTAGTAGCTAAGACCACAGACCCAGACTCATCCGACGCCACTCCACCTCCACCTAAGCAACAGCGGCTGGATTTGCTACTCCAGTCTAAAGATGTCTAGAGACAAACCCCACATCGTGCTGTATGCTTTCACACATTCTGCTTCCACATTGGGAAAAAGCAGCGCAAAATGCTCGTTATGTGGGAAAAAGATTGAAGAGAAGGCTCCGTAACACATTACTCTAAGGACTCGTGTTCAGACATAGGCTGTCTTGAACACTATATTTGCACAACGCTGTATTTAAACATTCACTATAATAATTCAAACTCGAAAAGTGGGGACTCGAGAGCGACTTGGACTCGTGAATTGGTGACTTGACTACAACACTGATACATGCAGGTGTTTTACTACTTACCAGTTCAAAGTGTATGTTTTATCAATCTGTGTATTCATAATGAACACTTCACTTCCCACATACATATCAGGCAGTGGCTCAGTCAGTAGGGGCTTGGACTGTGAGCCGTAGGGTCGTCGGTTCAAGTCCCCAAACAGACTTAAAAAGTATGGAGTGTGGACTGCTACTTGGAGAGGTCCCAGTTCACCTCCTGCCCTGCCGTGGTGCCCTTGAGCAAGGCACCGGACATCCCCCCTCACTCCCATTGCTCCCCGGGCGCTTTGCAATAGCTGCCCACTGCTGGTACTAGATTCCTGGTTCTAGGATGGGTTAAAAGCAGAGAACACTTTTCACTGTGTGCTCTGCATGTGTGACCATTAAAGAGGGTTTCATCCCTCCATATTCTTCTTCTCTAGAAGGAGTGGAAAACTAGTGATCTCTTTATTATTTTCCATTGTTTTCAGCAGTAATGAAAAGCAACCGCAGCAGATCCAGTGTGTTCACTCAGCGCCTCTCTCTGATAACACTTCCTCTGTCAGTAAATGAGCCTGTAACTGAACACCAGTAGGAGACAGGACTCCCAAGCCTGAGAAATGAACAGCCAGACTCTTCATCTCTTTGCAAAACCAACTGTGACACACACAGCTAGAAGATTGTTTCTCGCTGACAGGTTCCCCGCGCAGGTTAGTCGTCTATGACTCATTTTTCTGACACCCTCTCTCCGCGCCATCCCTCCTCCTGGAGCCACTTTGTCACTCACTGAAAATCTGAGAAGACACACAGCTAATTTTGATTTGTTACCACTGGTAATCCTGTTAAAGAAAGATTTCCGCCTGAACATCAAATGTACGGACTTTCGTAATGGAGGATCGTGCCTGACTTATAATCACTGTCACTCTTTTTCATAGCACTTATTCTTAATACTTAACTCTAGACAATTTGACAAGACGCTGTTATTAATAAACCAGCAAACTCTTTTTAAAAAATGTCATTCCTTTTGGTAAAATGACAGGGTAAGCTGTGAAACTCCTTGATTTAAGTTTAATTGTGAAATGATTACGAAAATGAACGGCTTACCAATTTCCATGTTCAAAAAGCCACCTCTTTTCACCCTCTGTCTGAAACCAGAGCCCAGTCTGCTCTGATTGGTTAGCTGTTAGCTCTGTTGTGATTGGTCAACCGCTTAGAGATGTCCCGCCCCTCAGCCTATCAAGAACAATGTGTTGGAGCGCAATAGAAGCGTGAGTGTTAGGCAGAGTGTGTGGGAGAGAAACTCCGGCCCAATCCCAAACCGCCCCCTACACACTACCCCTCCGTTCACGTGGAGGGTCCGCCACATTAAGTGCTGTTCCAAACCAACGAGTGTGGAGGGGGAGTGGGCTATCAAGCCCTCAAACAGCGAGTCTGCATCGGTGCTGACTGGAGACCGGTCTCTACCTGACCGGAGTCACGCTGTGTGTGTCCGTCAGGAAACAAGCTGTTAACAAGTAGTTCCAGCAAACATCCACTGATAAACTGCGATGTTAACAACCTCATGATAACCTCATATGTTTTTAACTTAGGATCATACCTGTGTTTAGTCTAGAAAAAAGTAAATGTGTGCATTTTATTATAAAGTTGTGTATATTTACAGACTGTTGCAAAAACTAAGAAGCTTATAAACATCAGGTTTAAAACTAAAAGAGCTTTACAAAAAATTAACACAATTAAAGATGTTTGGAGTTTTATTTTTGTTATTATTTTAAATGTTTTGTCCAAGAGATGCTGATTTGAAACCGTTGTTACATACAGTTACGGCATTTCCTGTTTCTACCGGAGAGAGGGGAGTTTGTCCCAAAGCTTGCCGCTGTATTTACTCCCTCCATCTGACAGGAGGGAGCCTCGTTGAGCTGCGAGTGTCACTCCGTCGAGGAGGGGTAGTGGGTAGGGGTAGGGGGTAGGGCGTGGTTTGGGATTGGGCCTCCCTCTTGAGGGAACACTGGGATTTCAGACTTTGCAGACCATTTACATGCACTAAATCCTATACAACACACTACAGGAAAGGGACACACCGGAAAAGAATAAGAGGGCCTCTGATTTTCTTGGATAAGGTAAAATATTGGAAAAGGATTGATTATAGATTTAAGTTTAATTAAAGATGTGAAATGATCAAGACAATTAAACACTTGCTCTGGTTTAAAAACGACTGAGGATCATTAATGTTTAAACACTGCTAATTTAGAAGAAAAGCGTTTAAGGGTTATAATGATTAAAACCGAGTAATTAGGCTAATACACATCGCGGTAGTGAAGTAGCTTTTACTTTAGCTCTGCCTGCGCACATGCTGAGTTTATAGAGGCTTTGATTTGAATAAGGCAGAAATATCACAGTGGGTAAATGTTGGACTTGCAGAGTGAAGTCTGGTTTCCCTTAAGTCTGCTCCAATACACTCACACAGCAGCAATATTAATGATGAAGCACATTTCAACAAGGCAATGCAAAGTGCTTTACAAAAAAAAAAGAAATTAAGACATACTTAAAAGAAATTCACATTGAAATACTTTTTTTTTTTAAACATTCACAGTTAATAGTTGCATACAAAAACACATGATATGCTGATATGGTATAACGCAGTACTGTACTAAGTTTGGTCCACATTAATTAAATGCAACGCTAAAATGCTCTTGAAATGGGATTATATAATAATAATAATATAATACAGTGAAAATATCAACTTTCCATACTTTTACTTTTGTTACTTGAAGTACATTTAGCTGATAATACTACTTTATATGATTGTCAAATAAGCCAATGTGCAGAATCAGTACGTTTACTCTTAAGTACATTGTGATATACGGTTGTACTTTTAACATTTGGAAATCAGGATTTTTCTTAGAATAGAGTATTTTAAGACGGTGTTTTGTATATGTAGTGTTTTTGTTTATGCATCGCTTTTAGTAAATGCTGAACATGTGATATCAAGTTAGTGAAGATGTCGCTTGATTTGCATGTTTTTTTGGCACATTTGCATATTTTTTGAAGCTGTAGCGAGTTTCTCCTAATGTAAGTGTTTCGGGCCGTTGCAACACGTTTGCACCTGTCGGCCACCGTACCGTAGCCTCTGTACTTTTACTTAAAGGACCCCTATTATAATGTTTTTCATTAATATACTATAGGTCTCATATATATATACAAACATGTCTCTGAAGTGTTTGTCTCCAAGCACCAAACAGATCATTGCAGCATTACCCATAATCCCCTCTGTTTCAACCCTGTTTCAAAAGTGCTGATTCTCTGTCTGTTACTTTAGATGAAAATAAGGAGCCCCTCCCCACGCCCCTCTGAGAGACATTTGGTTAAAAAGAACTCTATGGTGCTCTAGGAGGAGATTCAGGTGATAAGAAGGTGGGGGGGGGGGGGGGGGGTTACCTTGGTTGCTGATTGGCTAATAGTTACACAAGACAACACATCGTTATGACATCATAAAGTGGCTAAAATCTGATCAGCTCATTTTCAGACAGGTTTTTATAGAAATGGATCAAAAAGAGAGAGAATGTTTTTTCCTGAAACTTTCAGAGTCTCTTTCCACAGAGGGGACACATGTTGATGTAGAAGAGACACGAAGAAGAGGGGACACATGTTGATGTAGAAGAGACATGAAGAAGAGGGGACACATGTTGATGTAGAAGAGACATGAAGAAGAGGGGACACATGTTGATGAAGAAGAGACATGAAGAAGAGGGGACACATGTTGATGTAGAAGAGACATGAAAAAGAGGGGACACATGTTGATGAAGAAGAGACATGACGGAGAGGGGACACATGTTGATGTAGAAGAGACATGAAGAAGAGGGGACACATGTTGATGTAGAAGAGACATGAAAAAGAGGGGACACATGTTGATGAAGAAGAGACATGACGGAGAGGGGACACATGTTGATGTAGAAGAGACACGGAGAAGAGAGGACACATGTTGATGTAGAAGAGACATGAAAAAGAGGGGACACAAGTTGATGAAGAAGAGACATGACGGAGAGGGGACACATGTTGATGTAGAAGATACATGAAGAAGAGGGGACACATGTTGATGTAGAAGAGACATGAAGAAGAGGGGACACATGTTGATGTAGAAGAGACATGAAGAAGAGGGGACACATGCTGATGTAGAAGAGACATGGAGAAGAGGGGACACATGTTGATGTAGAAGAGACATGAAGAAGAGGGGACACATGTTGATGTAGAAGAGACATGGAGAAGAGGGGACACATGTTGATGTAGAAGAGACATGAAGAAGAGGGGACACATGTTGATGTAGAAGAGACATGAAGAAGAGGGGACACATGTTGATGTAGAAGAGACATGGAGAAGAGGATTTTGCATAATAGGTGACCTTTAAGAAAAGGCAAACGGAAAAGGACTTCAAAAAGAAGTTTCAGCAGACCTGCAGTTTTCTTGGAGATTTTTCCAGATATATGGAGCATAATAACCGAACGCTGCATAAGTGAAGTGAGACAGCGCACAGATGGAGGTGCATATGGGAGTGTGAGCAGGGGAAGGAAGGGGGGCGGGGGGGGGAGATGGAGGTTATCAAACTTAATCAAGACGAAGCAGTGGAGTCAGCAGAGGTTACACAGCGTGAGGGGAGCTGCATCGCTGTGCTGTCACAGGCTGGCACTTTAACTAACAGAGGCATTTTTCACTTTTAGCACTTCCTTACCAGTTTCCTCTTTTTGTTTACCTCAGTTCAAACATAATTTAGGGAAAAGTAGAACGAAGAAGAGACAGGTACTGTGGAGAGACCAGGCGCCACACTGAAGTCCAACCAGCACACACACTGCCTGAAGGGCTGAGTGTGTGACGCTGAGCTGCCATTTTGATTTCTCAGCACAAAAAGAGATGCTCACTGAAGTCACAATGCCCCCCCCCCCCCCCCCCCGCCCACACTCACCTCAAGCCATCCTCATCATCCTCCTCTCACTCTAATAACTTTCCCTCGCTGTGCTTTAAATGAAATCTTATTTATATAGCCTTTGTGATACACGGAAGGAAACACAAAGTGCACAAACAGGATTGTGGGAAACAGTATTTTGATCTCTGTCTGTTCACACAAACTGGAAGATAGACAATCAAGTTGACTTTTGAAAAATATAAACAATACTACCACTTATCCTTCCCAGGTAATACATAGAGTACATTTGTGATTGCTAAAAACACGTTATACCAACAGAAGTCAGTAAACACAGGATGATTAAAACAAGGATGAAATAAGCATTATTTTGAGTTATGTTTCGGAAATTCTGTTATAAAAGATACTAAAAAGACATTTACATCTAATCTTGTTGATTTTCTACGGTATGGAAAAACAGATTTAATATTCTCTCAAATAATTCTGATTGTGCAGATCGAGTACTCCATCCCTACAAAGCCTCCTGTAACCACTTTGTAATGAACATCGCTGTAGACTTTGAATTAACCGTAGATGTCCCGTGGGGAAATCCCCCCTCTTTCGGCATGTTGAAGCAAATGCTTAGCGTCATTTTGCAATTGCTTTTCTTCCCATCATCCTTAAGATGTCCTTTTGAGCCTCTGCAATTTAACACCTGAGACACGTTGAGGGTGTCGCAACTGTGATGCGTGAAAACCAATGACATGAATAAGAAAATGGATCAATACTGCAGGGGCTCATTAACTTTGACATTTGCCTCGCTGCAAAACAATGCCAAGTAATGTAGGAGGCATGTAATACAGGCATTGTGACATACAGGTGTTATATCATCTTTAATTATAGATTATAGTGATAGGCTCATGTAAGTCATGTAAGTCCCTCATGTATTGCCTTCCTGAGGATTGGGGAGTGGTGACTCCACAGGGATGTCAGGATAAAACATGAATATGTATAACCCTGTCGTATGTTGGCAGTGATTGATTGATTGATTGATTGATTGATTGATTGATTGATACATTTTATTTCGAACAAATGTTGCAGTGCATAGTCATGTAAGAGAAGTCAAAACAAAAAATGACATTTACAACAACAACAGCATTAGCAACACAAACAGTCCCACATCTAATGTTCGAAAAGGAGTGAGAAGAAGTATAATTTATTTAATCTCACCCCCTTGTAACTAAATGATTTATTTATAATCCATAATCTGCAATAATTATCATTATTATTAATTATTATTGTTATTATTATTAATCTGCATTACCTGTTGATTGACACACACACACACACACACACACACACACACACACACACACACACACACACACACACACACACACACACACACATATATATATGCACACATACAGTACACACATCCCTCCACACGCTACAAAAAGTTCTTCTGGTTGTACGGACCCTATGAATTTCAAATTGAAATTGTCTCCTTGTACTATATCCCCCCCACTCGTTGAGTGAATACTTTTTGGATGTTTCCTGGTAAAACGTTATTATTTGCCTTAAACATGATTTGGGCCGTTTGGAATTCTACCAGGTCTGTGAATTTTAACAATTTTGACTTCAGGAATAATTCGTTAGTGTGATCAAGGTATTTGATAAGGTCAGGTGTTGTCATCTGGATGTATTTTCAAGAGTTTCAGATTCCATTTTGGCAATTAAGCATCTCAACTGGAGAGATGACCTTTTATTTTACAGATCAGCTGATTGTAGAGAAGCTATATTCGATATTGTCATGATAACAATACACTAACATGGTTTCCTTTTGATGAATCTGGCAGAGAATCATTCTCTTCAGTTTAGCTATTTGGTTTCACTTTCCGAGTCCTCACTAATTCAAAGGAAGTGGTCTAGGTTTGAGGTCTTTACACTGGCTTCAAATTACTTTCCTTCAAATCACGTTATTACATGTATTTAACTGAACTTCAAATTCCTGCTGTTGGTTTATAAATCAATGAATGGTTTAGTGCCTGAGTTTCTGATATTCTGCTACATGATAAACCATCCAGAACTAAACATTAAGAAGCGTTCGGTTATTGTGCTGCACATACTGTATCTAGAACAAGCTACCAGAAAATGGCTTCATTTGTATTATCTTGGCTTTTTATTTTTATTTTAATGTGATTTTATAATGTTCCAGTTCACAGCATCAAATATCGGCTTGGTCAAATAAATTAACCTGGAAAAAAGTCTTGATTTGGCTTTTAGTGAATCTTGAACTGGGAAGTTGATTCATAATTGATGTTGCGGACTGACACAGAAGTTGTAGTACCACCGTTTGTCCACTAGAACATTAGCTTAACCTCCGATGCACTTCCTGGGTAGAAACATGTAATCCCAACATGGTAGTTTCAGGTGATAATACACGAACGAAGATCAATATAATATTTAATTTCTGCCCCTAAATCCCAGTAAATTTGAAACACTGGACCTTTAAAATAAGATGTATGTCAGAGATCGACTCAAAACGTGTTTCTGCTGCCCCCCAGTGGCCAAAACAAAAGAAAGGATAATTCAGTCCAGACTGGTCTTCTTTAAGAAACACTTCAAACAATACATTGGGTTTCTACAAATTCACCAGAGGGGGCTTTCATTTTGAAGGCGTTTTTGAGCTAGCCAAATATCTTGCTCCGTTGAATAAAGCAGCGCAAATCCATTCTTATATCCTTCATCGATGCTCCTGGATATACCAATGAAACGATTTAGATAGGCTTGAAGCAACTGATTAAGGAGTCCAATCAGGGTCTTTCTGTCTGGGAGCTGATTGTTTTGTCTGATGAGGCGATGATATTGTTTTTTTGACCAGCTTGGTGCACAGCGGCATAGTGATTTGCTGCTGAGAGTAAAGATGCAACTTCATCCAGTGTTAGTAAAGTAGAAATTGTGAATTTTCTTTTGAATAAAAGCTTTCCTCTTTGTACCTTAGTGCATGATGTTTAGTGTAGTTTCAATAGTTGCCTCTTCAGAGACACCAATGATGTAACATGTATGTTTCCCCCCAAAGCTTCAAAGCATGTTGTTCTACTGAATTAAACTGTCAGCGGTGCCTATAGGGTAAAAATGAATATCCTATTTTCCCACTTTTTATGCATTTTGTATAGCTTCTCCACTCTGGTATAGAACACAATATGTTGTGTGGTAATTTGAACACAAAGTCCTTCAGGAAATAGGCAGCAAGTAAATGCTAAATTGAAAAAATAAAGGTCTTGAAGTAGATTTTGATACGGCAGCGTCCTTCAAGTCATCGTGTTGTTGATAATCGGCTTTCATAGTGGGTATTTTTAACCTATCAAACAACTTACATTAGCACAGTTTTGCCAAGAATTTTCTGGAATTACTTGCATGTTTTTAGGAAGGAGTACTGGGAGGTAACGTTTCTTTCAAAATAAAAGTCTGTATGCAAAAGCTGTATGCAAGTCTTAATGAGTCAATGCTATGGTTAACGCTTGAGAAAGATCATAGTTTGGGTTAAAGTAAGTGGTTTATTGGGTTAGAAATAGATTTTGGTTTGGGCTCAAATGGCTAATCTTGGATAAAATAAGGAAACAATTGTGGTCATGATGTCAAGAAACCAAAGATGCCTGTCACTTATCTTACTTGTGTTGTTACCCTAATACAATCTGCTGTTTTTATAAAATGTATTCATGAAAATTAATCAAGTTTGCGTCTGTCTCCAGCAATCAGGGAGAGGATGTGACCTTAGTGTGTAACAGGAAGCAATTCATGCGTGAGTGTATATGAGATTAAGTTAAGCATGCAACACTAGCATAATGACTTCATTATTGTGTGCCTTGACCTCATTAAATGCCCAATAACTTTATTAATCTGTGCGTCAACCTCATTACAATTTGCCATGACCTCATCAAGACACTGTGACAACAAATGTGCTGTTCAACTATATGATCTGAAATCACAAACTAAAGCAGAGAAGTGACTGCGCCTGTTTAACAGAAACATTGAAATACACAGGGAAACATGGGTGCATTTGAATGTCTGTGTTTGTAAACTAGGTTTGCATTGGCACCATTGCAGCCAAACAGGGTCTTCTAGGGTTTTAAACCATTGATGTGTAAAGAGAACTGGGTACAGCGTTTATGACGGGCTCCCTTTTTGTCCTATGAAAGTTGCAAGTAATCGTTTCAGTCAATGTCCCTTTTGGGCTCCGAACATTTATTGAGTTAGATTTGCAATAACATTGAGTTTTTACATACAAGACCATTTAGTAAATGCAAGAAGGATGTGTAAAGATCAAGTTACAAGTCAACATACGTTTTCGGATCTCATAGAGCAGGGGGGTCAAACCCAAATACACAGTGGGCCAAAATAAAAAAATGGGTACTAGTCGAGGGCCAGACTGGTTCAATGTTTATAGCAGAACTTATTGAAATGAACTTATTGCACATATTAAACCAGGAACTAACAAAGCTTAAATGATTGCCTATAAAAACAACATTAAACATTAAATAATCAGTTGCATTCATTTCTTATGGCTCTATCTGCAGCTTTTCCAGAGTCATTTCTTATGATTACATTTTTCCACAGGCCAACAACAGCTTCAACAAAACTATTTCCCTCAAAGAAAAACCAAACATGCCCTGTTGTCGTGAGAGAGAAAGTGCAGAAGGAAACATCCATTAAACTCAGTGTGCTGCTCTGTGATGCTAGTTCAACCAGATACTTGGCATCTCATCTTGGGTGCAAGTTCATCAATGTTTGAGCTCAGGCTCTGAGCTGAGGAGACCCTCAGGATGGAGTGAAGGTGTGCGTGCAATATACCGGCGGGCCAGATCTAATAGGAATTAGAAATTATCCTGCGGGCCGAAATTAAATCCACCACGGGCCTGATTTGGCCCCCGGGCCTTGAGTTTGACACATGTGTCGTAGAGAGTTAAAACATCTCACTTTGATGGAGCATAAGAGAGCAAAACACACACCCAAAGACAGACAGACATATAATGTATGAATGTTTTGATGTAAAGTCGTCATGAACTGAAACTCTGCAGCCACTAGACCCAGTCTATCAAATACTTGTGAGTTGGCTTGCAAAAAGTTAGAAGAAAGACTGTCACACTTTAATATGAAAGATTGAATGTACATCTTTCCTATGTTTGTTTTATTTTGCTCATGTTCATATCCAGTTTTCCAGTTCTGTCCTTTCTTGCCCCTGTGAATCACAGTCTGAAATGTTTTTCATTTTCACCGGTATCTAACACAACAAGCTGGGCCATCACCCGAGATATGTCACATCTGTGCATTCCTTCTATATGTGTTCATGCCTTCATTTCGTGTGTGTGTGTGTGTGTGTGTGTGTGTGTGTGTGTGTGTGTGTGTGTGTGTGTGTGTGTGTGTGTGTGTGTGTGTGTGTGTGTGTGTGTGTGTGTGTGTGTGTGTGTGTGTGTGTGTGTGTGTGTGTGTGTGTGTGTGTGTGTGTGTGTGTGTGTGTGTGTGTGTGTGTGTGTGTGTGTGATGTGATGTGATGTGATGTGATGTGATGTGATGTGATGATGAGTAGACACTGGTGTGATTTTAAATGGCTAACATCTCAAAACACCTGCCAGATGATGCGGAGGAAAACTGCTGTATGGTGTGATGGCCTCAAAGAATGGCATCCATCTGTCCCTAACCTAGACCACTTCCTTTGAGTTAGTGAGGACTCGGAAAGTGAAACCAAACAGCTAAACTGCTCGCTATAAAGCTCTGAAGAGAATGATTCTCTGCCAGATTTATCAAAAGGAAACCATGTTAGTGTATTGTTATCATGACAATATCGAATATACTTTCTCTACAATCAGCTGATCTGTAAAACAAAAGGTCATCTCTCCAGTTGAGATGCTTAATTGCCAAAATGGAATCTGAAACTCTTGAAAATACATCCAGATGACAACACCTGACCTTATCAAATACCTTGATCACACTAACAAATTATTCCTGAAGTCAAAATTGTTAAAATTCACAGACCTGGTAGAATTCCAAACTGCACAAATCATGTTTAAGGCAAATAATAACGTTTTACCAGGAAACATCCGAAAAGTATTCACTCAATGAGTGGGGAGATATAGTAGGAGACAATTTAATTTTAAATTCATAGGGTCCGTACAACCAGAATAACTTTTTGTAGCGTGTGGAGGGAGACTATGGAACAGTGTGAATGTGGAACTAAAGCCATGTCCAGACATTAACCAGTTCAAGAGGAAATACAGAGAAATAAGTTTCTCGAGGTACAGGGATGGGGAGGGTGTGTGTGTGTGTGTGTGTGTGTGTGTGTGTGTGTGTGTGTGTGTGTGTGTGTGTGTGTGTGTGTGTGTGTGTGTGTGTGTGTGTGTGTGTGTGTGTGTGTGTGTGTGTGTGTGTGTGTGTGTGTGTGTGTGTGTGTGTGTGTGTGTGTGTGTGTGTGTGTGTGTGTGTGTGTGTGTGTGTGTGTGTGTGTGTGTGTGTGTGTGTGTGTGTGTGAGCTCTTTTATCCATTCAGCTCTCTGTGTGTTTCAGGTGAATGCCCTGGCCTGATAATATAGGATCGTAGGCTGAGAATCGGAGATGTTGTCGTCGGTGATCACTGCGCTGCGGACCTTCACCGAACTGTGAGAACTTCTTTTTGTTTTGTCAATGGCATGTTCTACATCATCAAATACCACTGTTGTAAAATGTTAAACATATATCAAACACTGTGTTAACGCTTCAGGTAAAAAGTGCACTGTTTCTTGGTTGGAAGAAGATTTGAAAAGGAAACAAAATATGTCAACTTTACACGTTTGTCCTTGCTTCACGATACTTTGCATGAACTGCGGGTTTTCCAGATATTCCTTTTAGAGAGCCGAAGCCTGCTAGAGGAGGTTTGCTTTTCTTTTGAATTTGTTTATTCAACACGGCTTACTGACAACAACCAAATCCTATTGCTATCCAACGCCACATCTTCAGGCAGGGATACAGTATGATAACACTATTCTGTTTGATGTGTTATAGGCTGTTTCCTCCTCGATGATTTCCCAGAAAGCTCAAAGAAAAAAAAGGGTAAAATATCTTAAAAGGCATGCCCATAATTCAGTTCAAGCGTGACTATGAAAATGCATGTCCTAGCCTTGAAACGAGCCCTTAAAGGTCACAGCCCTTATGAAAAGAACATGGACAATATACTTTTAAAACACTGTGATGTCATTCTGATGCAGTTAAAATGACATCCTTTAACATTTTAGTTCAGTTTAAAACTCTTTTATTTACTTTTAAAGCCCTCAATGGCCTGGCCCCGCCCTACCTCTCTGAGCTGTTACACATCTACACCCCAACTCGCACTCTCAGGTCAGCTGATCAGTTGCTCCTGAGGGTGCCAAAAACGAAGTCTAAGCGCAGAGGGAACTGTGGAACGACCTGCCCTTGCTAATCAGACAGGCTCCCAATGTCTGTTTTTAAATCCCGTCTTAAAACCCACCTCTTCTCCTTAGCATTCGGAAACAAGTGGATTGTTGCTTTTATTTGCTTTCAGTGGTCTATCGTTTTTTATTATATGGCTATTTTTTTATTTTTTTATTATTATGTTTATTGTGGTTTGTTTTGTGTTTGTATCTTTTATTTTAAATGTATTTATTTTATGTTTTGTGAGCTTATCTCTCTGTAAAGCACTTCGGTCTGAACGTTTTTAAAGTGCTATATAAATAAAGTTGGATTGGATTGGATTTTCATTATGCTCTGTTGTGATTGGTCAACAGCTAAGAGATGTCCCGCCCCTTAGCCTATCATGTACAATGTGTGGAGCGTTAACCAATAGGAGCGCGAGTGTTACATAGTGATGTCACTGTGATCCGGAAGTAATTAAAGGAGCCCAATGGAGGCATTTACATGCACACAAACCTATACAACACACTACAGGAAAGGGACAACCCCAAAAAGCATAAAAGGAACCCTTTTAATGGGATAATACAGATCATACTTTCGTCTAACTTACATGTATGACTCCTCTAAACTTTACCTCAATTGTCACTGAAAGGAGAAACGCTATTCATTCTGCATTTATACCTTTTATTGCTTCCCTATATAACTATTTCCCACTAAACTGCCGCTAAAGGGGTCATTAGGCTTCAGTTGTCTATCATCATGATACAAATAGCCACCCGTTGCATCCCTAAAGCGTTTCCCCTCCTCACAACATGGAGGCAAACTCTGTTGCTCCTCCCGACTAACATCTGTCTCCAGTGTTGCTCTGTTGGTGATTACGTCACTTAATCGCAGCAATTTATCATCCGAACCCTGAGCCAGTGTCCCGAAGGACTGCAGGTTGGAGAGAAAGGGAGGGAAATGAAAAGGCAAACACTTGTGCATGCACTGGGACCGCTGAGGCAGAGCTGGTCAGAAAGCATTAATGGATGCCGAGAGACAGCCGTCATCAGCAGCCAGAGGTGGCTTAGTCAAATAGAACTACAGATACTCGTGTTTAAAAATACTCTGGTGAAAGTAGAAGTACTGACTAAACTTCTTTACTCAAGTAAAAGTAAAGAAGTATGGGCCTCGAAATGTACTTAAGTAAAAAGTGCCCATAACTAGCAGCTGTTTTAAAGAGTACCTGACCTCCCTTTATATTAATAGAACAATAATGTCATTGTTAGCTAATGAATGTTTCCATGCTGAACAACGGCAACATGACAACGTTTCCATTGGTCCCTCTTCTTTAGAGAAGACCAGGAAATGATGGATACACGGATCGTGTTCAAATCAATAGGCACGCAATGACTCTAAGGCCACGTTTACACGGAGACGCAACGGGTTGTATCCGCTGCAGTTCTCTATTGTATGGACGGTTCGTTCACACGAGGCCTTAACAGAACCGCGGAAACTGAGCCCTCAAACGGTAACGGTCCCAAGGTGGGTATCTGCAAACGGAACGCTCTGGGGGGCCTAACGGTTCCGTGTGTACGTCCTATACGATCATTTCTTGATAACGATGAAGCCATAGCCCCTCCTCTCCCCATCTCTCCTGCTCACCCCCGCGTCATTGCTGATGTGTTTTCGCCAACAGCCTCTGCTGCTCACTGCTAGCATGGTCAGTAGCTACTGTCTGCTACTGACCATGCTACAGATGTTAGTGCTCCTAAATCTACAGCTCCTCTACCACAACCGTCAGCAACAAGTGGACATGGAGAACTACATGAACTACATGTTGCTAAATCCACTGCAGAGAATAAACAGAAGGGCAACCAGGCAACCATGGCAACCATGCTCGGGGGATCTTCTTCGCTACTTTTGGTGTATTTTGTGGCGGAAGTACAGCGCCACTTGCAGGCCCGGCATATGTACTACAGCGTCTCCAGCGGGTCGAGCGGTCTCATGTGGACGGACACGTTTCTTGAGCCGATACCGTGTGGACGGAAGAGTTTTTTGATATCGACTAAGGTTCGTTTTCGTCATCGTATCCGTGTAAACGTGGCCTACATGATAATGATCACGCCACCAAACACAGATTAAAACTAAAGTAACCAGCCTGGTTTGAAAATGTAAGAAGTAGAAAGTACAGGTATTTGTGTTCAAAATGTAAGAAGTAAAAGTAAAAAGTCGTGGAGTAAAGTACTAATACCAGAAAAATGTACTTAAGTTCAGTAACAAAGTATTTTTACTCCACTACTTCCCACCTCTGTGTCTAACAGGTGCCACAACCTCTGAGTCCCACAGGAAACTAATGGGACTGATGCTGAAGAGAGAGCGTGTGATATTAGAGAGAAGGGTTGAAAGAGCAAGAAGAAATGTTTTGTATTTGGGAGCGTAACATTGCCAGGAGCTGAGGCTGAAATAATGTGCTGTGCTGCTGAGGGTAATTTGTTTTCACTTTCTGGGGAAATAGCAATGTTCACTTTCCCGCCCCGAGCTTTTTGTGGTAATCATGCGGGCCAGCAGGCAGATTGAGAAGACAAAGACGGATACAATAGCAAGCATAGGGATGGGAGGGTTACTGGGAAAAGGTTTTTGGTTACAGTTACCTGTCAAAACATGTGATCAGTAAGTATATCAAAATATAAAATAAATGCGACCTGATTAGGGCAGATTAAGCCAGTAGGCGTATCGATTCACACTCAAATAATAAACCATACAGAACAGTACAGCTTAAGAAATAAAATGACAATTAACAAGATTTTTTTAGATTCTTAAATCCTTCTAGTAATCCCCAATTTCAAAAAAATGTAACGGTAATCTGATTACATTTTTCTTTATGTTACTATAAGGGAATAGTGTTACCTTCTCTTTGTATCCTGACTTCATTAATGTCCCCTTACATGTAGTCTGTTACTCCCCACGCCTGAACAAGCAATAGTCTGTAGATTTATGATATGCCTGAACAGCGGCATCAGTTCAAACCTCAGGAACAGATGTGATATTCGATGAAGAGCGTGGAGACTCTGAGATGATCCTGTGCGACACTCTGAAGTGGGGCGGAAGATAATTGTAGGTCAAAATGTACTCTTGGAGAACAACAACAACAAGTGTGCGTGCGTGAACAGGTGCTTGAATGTGATTAATCTGTAATCAGTGGTCATTATGTGTGAGAAGTGTTTCGCACCCACTCAGTATAATGGTTGTTTTTGCTGGTACTGATATAACTGTAAGAAAAATCCACCTTCATAGATCATGGCGCAAAAGAAAAATGTGTCTTATTTATAATGGAGTGTATTCTTGAAGAGCAAAATCTCTTAACATTTGCATATTTTGTTTCATTCTTCAGGATATTAAACCTATTAAACAATGCAAACACGAGCTGTATCTGCTGTATGCCCAGACTAGAGTCAGCACTTTCTTTTGTATATGCAGCTCTAAATCCTGAGTCAAGCGTTTGGCACACAATCTTTGAGCATATTCATTGAAATATACTCAGTCTGGCTTCAAAGCTGAGCAGAAAGACACTTGTTATCCCGCATTGCATGACACCCCAGCTTGGTGTTCTTCTGAGCTGTCAGCCAGCAGTTTTGTGGGCAGTTTTCTCACTTTGCCTTGTCGGAAACGTTCTCAAATGTGTGCAGGTGTGTGTTGCCATAAGCATGTAATCAGTGCTCAGGGGGTTATGTCTAATCAGAGGGATGATGGGGCTTCTGACAGTAGGTGTGAATCAGAAATGATTACCTTTCCCTCGCTCACCGCTGAGCAGAACAATGCTAATGTGTCTTTGCTGTCCTGCCATGCTGCCCTCGCTGGCCTCAGGCTTTATCTGTATTCTTTGTATTCAGTTTCTTGCATCTATGTCCTTCCTGCATCGCCAATTTTCCTTGACGAGGCCATATGATGATTTTTGGGCCTTTCATGTAGTGCGTTATATTGGAGTTTGTGCACGTAAATGGTCTGCAAAGGCTAAAATCCCTGTGTTCCCTCCGGAGGGAGTTTCTCTCCCACACACTGGGCTCTGGTTTCAGACAGAGGGTGAAAAGAGCTTTTGACCAATAAACCACTTGGACATGTCACACGGGTAGAGACCAGAGGCGGCGGGTACTGTAGGCTGGAAGGCTAAGCCTTCCCAAATATTTTTGTCACTGCATCCTGGTAAAATCAAAATATAATGTATAATGTTTGTGTCTTTGACATTAGCACCTGTGCCCTGTACGAAGCCAGTTCAACAGACCCTGGATATGTTTGAGTTATCTAAACTAACCCTAACAAACGAGATCTCGCTAAGCGGTCCTACGACACTGGTTATCAACTCGGTAAATCAAGCCAGGGTTTTTCTCTCCAGCTGAGAGCGCGTTCACGTGAAAGGGGCGGGGTTAGCTACATTTGACCAATCACAAACAGGGACAAGTATACTGACAGCGCAGCGTCATAGTTAATTCATGAAAAGTAAACTAATATTAGACTAATATGAACTTTAAACATCCATGATTTAAACATATAGCCTAATCCTAAACCTGCAAGGTGAACACAGAACAACTGGTTACAAAATAACTACAGAGTGTTAGAAAGCGTACAACAGTTTTATGATATCACTGCCCCATCTAAGACACGAGTGGATCTGACTTTAATTACATTTGAGTTGAGTGTTTGGTCAACTTAATGTACGAGAAACTGGCTCAGATAACGAAATATGATATATGATATGATCGATGTACGGATTGATGATGTGATATGAATGATAAGTGCGACACGTCAGCGTCTTCTCTGCATACGGCAGTTTAAACTGTATTTCCTTTCTCCTGTAATATGACTTGATAGATTTAAACTCCGCACACTGAGCTCTGATTGGTCAACAGGCGGTGCTTTGACTGAGAGTTGATCTCTTTTCTATAGACGCCGGAGGCGGGCAGCGTCAGGTCAAAAAAAGTGATTTAGCCTTCCCAAACCTGAGCCTCACACGCCGCCTATGGTAGAGACACTAAATACAGTTCAGTCAGACAACTCACGTGTTTCTTAATATGTTTATTAGAAGCAGCATATAGTTTGAGTTTGGGCCTCATCACTCCACAGATTTACAAAGAACATTGAGTGATGATTAGATAACTATCCCCCGAGCCTACAGGTGGAAGCTGGGGTGCTGGGGGGGCAGGCGAGCAGCAGCAACGTGAGCGCAGCAGTGGCAGGAACATGAACGTAGCAATAGCAAGTGAACACAGCAGTGGCAGCAGCAGCAAAGCGAGGCGGAGGCAGGAAGACCTGGCCGCTTCAATAGAGCGGCTTGTTTAGGAAAACGTGTTTGGTTGGTTGTAAGAGAGACGAGGCGCGTCACGTGTTAATGTATCAATGGTGCTCGAGTTGACTGCCTGAACTAGCTCGCAGGCTTCACCCCATTTATGAAACCTGAAAATTAGCAGAATCCACTTTAACTTTTTGTAAGATTTAATACAACTGGTAAATCTACAGTTATCAGCCCAGTCACAATGTTAGCATTGTTATGTATATGCAAACCACGGATAACACGAATGTTAAAACGTTTGCAAGAGTAACACAACAAGCAATGCGCAAAGCAAGTGAGTCACAAGACGTAACTTCCATAGTTTTTTGATACCAGGATCTTAATTCTAAACGTAGCAACATTGTTTTGGAGCACAAACCAAATCAATGGTTTCACAACTTTTACCCCTTGGCATTGTGCCATTCTGCAAGAGTGATATCAGGCAGATATGAAATGTATTTATGTCATATGATAATAGTTTAGAAACATTCAAAGTATCAGTGGTTTTGCAGGAATGTACAATGCCAATTTTTCTTTTTTTGGAAACTGATACATGAAGGGTACATTTCTTTCTATAGCTGTTAGTGTGAAACATAGCAAGGTGACTGGAGAGGTTGGATTTCTCTTTTCTTTTAGCTCTTGGTTTTACCGACTATGTCTACCATCTGCTGTAATGTGTTTTCTCCAGTTAAGGAGAAAACACTCTTATTTCCAGGAGAGGGATAATAACGGTGACTTTTCAGGCCGATGGTGGGAGATGAGAAAGGCTCAGTGTTGTGCTATCATCACATCTCTCTGTTTGCCACTAGGTTCAAGGAAACAGTTTGAGACTGAAGCAGCAGATCAGATGCACTGAGATCTGTCCGACAGTGTACTACAGTGTATTGCACGGCAAAACAAATTGAATTGCCTACCCTCTCACAGGAGAGGGTGAAGGCAGTCATTTTGAGATTGTTTTACATTTACTATCACCAGGGGTCCTGCCAGGCCAGTGGAGTGACTGCTGTGTAGTTGTGTTGCTGTTGTGCCCTCATTTGCAATGCTCTCTCATCTGTATCAAACTGCCTGTTTGGGCCCCTGGTCGAATAGAGCAATGCTCACCAGGGTCAGATTGGAAAGAGAAAGTCTGGATATCAGCATCTATTCCAATGGAAGAGAGCCAGGGTGGCAGGCAGTTTTGCTGAGTGGCACAGAAACCCTTGAACACAAGTCGATCTCTAAAGACCCGGACGCACCAAGCTGACACCAAATAACTGACACCCCCGACTGTTGTGTCGCCTCGCGTCTCTGCGTATTGGCCATGTGTCGCACTGGAACACACCGTAAAGACTTCAGCCGACGGCCAAGAAGCACGTACGAAGTGCACATGCGTGAGTGGCAATAACTCTCCTTACCAGCAGGCGGCGGTAGTGTGTATTCGTCATTCAAAAGAGGCAACAACTGGAAGACAGACTGCGTGATAACCGAGAGAAGAAGAACAGACCGTGATATAAACAAACAACAAATAGCGTTTTCCATTTTCACTCTACAGCGAGAAGCTCATGGGGCTTTCCCCAACCTGTGTCGAGAGCTGGAGTTAAATGAAATATCAGATTTGCCTTCTTAATAGTTTGTTTGGGTCCCTCACTTCCGTTTAGCTTCTCATGCACTGATTTGCTAGCTGAACAGCCAATCAGAGTGATTTCGTTTGCCGACAGCCTTTAACCGACTGCCCACTGATTCGACATGTTGAATCAGTGAGTTTTCGGCTGAAAAGGTGTCTGCACGGCTGAAAAGACACGACGGTGCGGGGGACACCAATGTGAGTAGGGCGTGTCGACGCTCATCGTCGGCCTGAAGCCCATCGACGGCCAAAATCGGCTTGGTGTGTCCGGGCCTTAACACTAGTAGAGGAGAGTAAATATTAAGGGCCCTTCATTTGCATTTTAAACACCTAAGACTTCGGACATCCTGTTGTATTTTATGTCTCACCGCAACATGAAAAAACACGGCACAACAAACAGCGCCCAATGAGTAACACAGAATGACAATACATCTTCAGGTTCTGTACCATATCGAAACCTTTGAAGATATTTGGTCATTAACTAAAATATTGGACACATTATTAATTGCAACAAGCCATCCTTTGCTCCAAACTTTTCCAGCTGACCTAGAACCAGTTGTATCTCTTTGCTCAAAGAGGAAATGTGCAAGGGCCAGTCAGTGTTGGGTATTGACCCATGAGAGCAGCCCTCCCTGACCCGCCAAGTTGAAAAAAAGGGACGAAAAGACAAAAATGTTTGTAATTTGAACAGCGGACAGAACAACCGCGTCAAAAGATTCTTACCTTAAAGCAGAGGTGGCCCCGGACTTCGTTTTCTGTGGCCCGCAAGAGCTTGCAAAGAATATAATACATTTATTATACGGTTACAAGCCGCTTTACAGAAGCACGTTGCCCATAAACTACATGTCCCACAATGCATCTCATCGTGTGACATGCGCACTGATGAGACTTGCAAATATTTGCCCTTGACTTCTGCTTTCAGACGTATTTAATTATATAGTTATTACCCTATCCGATAATAATCCAATTCAAAGGCACTAATGTAATATAATACATTATTTTATATATATTTATATTTATAGAGACTAAAAGTTACAACCGGCCCTTTGAGTGCAACCTTCATGCTGATGTGGCCCGCGATGAAATTGAGTTTGACACCCCTGCCTTAAAGGATCACCAATATGATTAAGATTCATCCTGTTAAATGTCAGCCTTGCCAATCCGTCCAATAGTTGAGATATTTCACTTAAAATGCACAAATGATTGAGCTGGAGAAAAAGCCAATGGGTCAGCATTGGGATAGACCCTCTGGGGAGCATGAACATCTGAACAAATAGCTATGTGTAGTAGTTGTACAGTGTTAGATATCAATGGACCACATTAGCATAGTAAGGACTGTCTGAGGCAGGGTGGGTTTACCACATGGAACAGCATGAATAATTAGAGGCAGGACTGAGGGTCATTAGAGGGTCTTTTTGTGTAGAGTGAATGGGTGTTTGAAGATAAGCCCTTTTATGTTGGCTATGCGGAGAAGGGGGGGTTATAGTAAGTTCATTGCAGTGCTGTTCTGCAACACTGATATTCTGTTTATCTAGTGCTCCTGTTACCTCACCTTCAGCTCATTTGTATCTCAATTCATATCCTTTCTTCTTACTCAACCGTCCCTTTTCCACTTGTCTCTCTCTTTCTGTAGGTTTGAGCATCTGGATTGTCAGTGATTGGAGATTGTAATGTCTCTCTGTGCCGTTATCTAAATGTTGGGTTGCTGTGTCTCAGGGGGGTGAATGGGTGTCCAATCAGAGGGACCTTTGGCAAGCTATTTGACCCCAAATTGCTCATATAGGCATGTCTATGGTGTCTAAGTGTAGGTTAGTTGCTTTGGATAAAAGCATCAGCTAGTATATAGTTCTATTTTTGGTGGTGATATAACAAATTCACATGTGGTGTTGTGAAAGAGAAATGCATGACAAACTGGTAAGAGAAATCAGAGGGTTTCTTACTTTTCTATAACATGATTGCTGATTATTGGCATGAAGTCCGACAATTTCCCAACACTTAGCCTAAGCGTTGACAAAGCCGCTGTGATTCCCCTCTGTATAATGTGAGCTACACAGGCCATATTATCTCTGCTGCTATCATACTGCAGCTCTATCTGTTCCTTCAGTGGAGACCTTAGGTGCGTTCACACCGGAGTACTTTTCCCAGAAGAGTTCCGATATAGTTCAGAAATTGTGCGTTCACACCAAAAAAATCCGGAATTAGAATTTAGTTCATGAGAACCTTTTTACCCCTTTTCCGTCCCTGCTAGAGAGCAGGGACTTTCATGGGAGAAAAAGGTTCCTATTTCTGATTGGCTGGGCGGATTGCAAACCACGCCCCGTAAAACTCCCAAAACATTTTGTGAAGCCGCCATTTTATTATCCTCGTATTAGCATTATTAGCATTAGCATTAGCCCAGCACAC
This sequence comes from Notothenia rossii, assembly GCF_949606895.1. Classification (NCBI taxonomy): domain Eukaryota; kingdom Metazoa; phylum Chordata; class Actinopteri; order Perciformes; family Nototheniidae; genus Notothenia; species Notothenia rossii. The sequence goes on along the minus strand of NC_136902.1, from coordinate 88,167,293 downwards.
AAACGGAGAGAGACTAACTTATGTCAACACAAAAAAAAACATGGGAGCGGTGGAGATGAGGAGGTGTCGGCGTTCTGGCGATTTACTCGGAAGGCTTCAGTAGAAACTGCTGGGAGTCCCAGCAGCTTCTACTGAAGCAAGTCCCCAACTCCGGGGACTTCCGGCCGGGGACTTCGGGTGGCAGTATACGCCGCGAAGTTGTTTGCGGCCTGCCAGTAAACCCAAAGCAGAAGAAGAAGAAGTGACGTCAGCTGCTTCATTTGCCTAATCCTCCCCCAGGGACTTTTTCCGGTGTGAACGCGATCTGTACTTAGTTCATATGAACTAAGTTCTGATGAACTAAAGAGTTCTGATGAACTAAGTACGGAAAAGTACTTGGTGTGAAAGCGCCTCTCGTCTACTATCTCACACTCCTGTGACTCTTCAACAAACTGGAGCATGCTTCAGCACACCTAAAGCGAACAAGTGCAGTTTCAATTTGGATTAGAGGTGTCGTTGTTTACAGCTTACTGATGTCCAGTGGTCTCCAGTCAGTGTAATGCATGCCTCTGGTGCCAATTCCTCCGCTTTCTTTGTCTTTTCACTGCTATGCGATTCATGGTTAACATCTGCACTGGAATTACGGGAAGAATGTTTGGTCAAACTTTTAACGATTAATAGAATATATCTTTATTGTCGTCATACAAAGTACAACAACATTTCCTTGGCAGCTCTCTCTTCAGTAACAGAGAGAGACCCAAGCCGCTGCGTCTGCACGTGCCGCCATTGTCCAAACTTCTAATCCCATTTCGCAACGGTGACAGCCCTAAATGTTATATAATCTGGGCTCTGCTTGTGATATAAGGCTTAAAACCACGAGAGCAGCAAGGAACATATGCGCTTGTACGCACACATATGGACATACTACACATACTACATACTCATGCATGAGCAACACAAGAAGAGTAAACACTGTCTCGACACACACACAACGACAGAATGCCGAGCAGATGCTGTGTGGTTGTCGGGATCAGATAGACGCTGTTGTTTCTGTTCTGAAGGAGACAACGTTGTGGTTGTAGACGGTAGGGCGCCTGATTAAATCTGACTTGAGCCATCTGTCCCTGCATTGCCCCGTGCACAGACTGTCTCCGAGAGCATTTTTTACACAGTTATAGAGGCAATTTGGTTATGCAATTTGAGAGCACTCTGAAAGGTGCAGTGTCAAGAAAGAATAGTTTCAAGGTTTCAGTTTGTTTAAACAAAAAAAAAGCAGCTGAGAGTGGGATCAATCTTCTCCTCTGACTCTCTGCAAGAAAGCCAATAAGTGTGCTTCCCGAAATGAAAAAGCAAAAGAAAAGAATAGAATAAAAATGAGTGCAAAAGACAATATATAGATTGGCTCAATAAATCACCCCGAGAGCGAAAGTTAATACACATTTACATAAAATCACAAAATAGGACATACTTTATTTTCTATTTTTTTAATTTAACTACGAAAAAACACTCAATAGGCGCGTTCACACCGCAGTACTTTTCCCACTTTAGTTCTGATATAGTTCCGAAATGTCGCGTTCACACCAAAAAGTGTTATTAGTTCATCAGAACCTTTTTTTACCCCCTTTTCAGTTCCTGCTAGAGAGCAGGGACTTTTGTGGGAGAAAAAGGTTCCTGTGTCTGATTGGCTGGGCGGAATGCAAACCACGCCCCGTCAAACTCCCAAAAATGTTTGTGAAGCCGCCATTTTATTATCATTATTAGCATTAGCCTAGCGTGGAAACGCAGAGAGACTAACTTATGTCAACACAAAATAAAACATGGTAGCGGTGGAGATGAGGGGGTGTCGGCGTTCTGGCCGTTTACTCAGAAGGCTTCAGTAGAAGCTGCTGGGACTCCCAGCAGCTTCTACTGAAGCCAGTCCCTAACTCCGGGGACTTCCGGCCGGGGATTTTGGGCGACAGTATACGCTGTGAAGTTCTTTGCGGCCTGCCAGTAAACCCAAAGCAGAAGAAGAAGAAGTGACGTCAGCGGCTTCATTTGCCTAATCCTCCCCCAGGGACTTATTCCGGTGTGAACGCGATCTGTACTTAGTTCATGAGAACTCTTTAGTTCTCATGAACTAAGTTCTGATGAACCTTTGTAGGAAAAGTACTGCGGTGTGAAAGCGCTTATTGAGATCAAAGAGGCCCTGTTTTCCCTTACCTGTTTCTCTCCCACAGACTCCCCCCCCCCCCAACCCCCCACCCCCTCCTGCCTGAAACGCCTCCATTGGACTCCTTTGTTTACTTCCAGAACATATTGACATCACTTTGTAACACTCAGAATTCTATAGGCTATTTCTCTACCACATTGTTTGTGATGGGCTAAGGGGCGGGACATATGTTAGCAGTTCTCCAATCACAACAGAGGCGGCCAGCTAACCAATCAGAGCAGACTGGGCTCTGGTTTCAGACAGAGGGTGAAAAGAGGTGCTGCAGCAGAGGCAGTATGAGAAAAATAAAGAGCTTTTTGAACATTAAAGCCTGGAGACACGTCACAGGAGAGACACTAAATACTGATATGAACCTGAAATGAGCAGAATATGTCACTGGCCACAAAAAGCGTGACCACATCAACCCAAAAAGGCGTGGTCACACTCACCCAAATTCTGGCCTCATTACACTGGCTTCCAATTCGGTTCAGAATTGATTTTAAACTTCTTTTATTTGTTTTCAAAGTACTAAATGGGCTGGCTCCGGCCTATATAGCCAAACTCCTCCAGCGCTACACCCAGCCAGAGCTTTAAGGTCTGCTGACCAGCTGCTGCTGATAGTGCCCAAGGCCAGGCTCAAAACCCGAGGGCACCGAGCCTTCGCAGCAGCTGGCCCTAGGCTCTGGAACACTCTGCCCCTCCATGTGAGGTCGACCCAGACCCTAGGGGTTTTTAAATCTACACTAAACACTCACTTCTTCTCCCTGGCCTTCTAGTCAGAGCGGAGCACGACTCCTGACATTTCCCTGTGTTTGATTTTTATATTTGCTGTTGTAATTTATTGTCTTCTGTTTGCTATCTCAGTAAAGTGTTTTTAATTGCACTTTGGCTCGACCAAAAATCTTTTACAAATGTGCTATATAAATAAAACTTAATTTGATTTGATGTCCTCTTTAAACATCTCTTCTTGAAGAATGTCCTGTCCAGAACAAGATCGCAGTTATAACATGTCACAACAAAGACACATTAAAAGTGTGAGGGCTTAATCAAGGTTAAATAAATGGATCTAAAGTGTTGTGTTATCAGCAAGCTGGCTTCAAAACGTGTGTCTGTCCTTTCTAAATATGTTGTAACAGGGACAGGGGACTTTGTACCCTTTGCTGTTGAGCCAGCAGCTGCAGGTGTTTTGATTTAAGGGATGTCTGCTGTTGTCTCAGATTGTGCCACTTAAATGCTGCTCTGCCAGGATGATAGTGACAGTGGAGTTTATTTTGTCATTGTACTGTCTAGTTTGGGTACTTTGGAAATCTTTGTCTTGACTCTAAGGTTTTGAAAATAGAGCACAATTAAAAAAAAAAAAAAAAAGTATACTTTCTGTCAGGGGTTGATGAGCTAACCTTCAAATTCTTTAGTTTACGCCGCAGGAAGAATCTTTGCTGTGCTTCTTTTGTAAATGCATGTTTATAAACTGTATTAGTAGGCTACTCAACTTCAATAGTTAAAGGCAGTAGGCGTATAGATTCACACTTTAAGTATTGGCCTAAAGAACAGTACAGTTTACTGAGAATAAATAAGATCTGATCCTTTTACAACAAACACTATATGCTCTTTTTATTTGTATTACTAACACAGTAATCCTGCTAGTAATCCTCAGGTTTAAACATGTAACAGCAATCTTATTATTTATTTGTTATATGTAACTATAAAGGAATACAAGTAAAACTAATTTACATCCTGATTACGTTACATGTAATCCGTTACTCCCCGTGCATGAAGAAAAGTTGCAATACAAAACTGAACACTGCAGTGCAAGTCTCAAAGCAATTGTGTTAAACTGCAGCTGAAAGAGTGTCAGCTCTGCTCACCAGTTCACGAGACAAACTGTTAGCTTAGCGCCCGCAGCCTCTCCCTCAGCCCTCTCACTCACGACCTTTCAAATGATTGCTGATTAGGAGCAGTCCGTCGCCTCCAGACAGGAGAGAGAGAGAGATGCAGAGGGGAGGTGGAGGAGGCCGTCCTATCCAAACAGCAGAGTATACAGTGAGTGTGTTCATTCAACGTCTGCAGTCTTTCCACTGCACTGAACACACACTGACTCTGCTGATAGACAAGCATCAGTCATTCAGGGAAGTTTCAGCAAACAGTTTGAAGTTGTTTCAGTGGATCAACGATGGTCTTAAGGATGAATGAGGCATTGGTTATTTTAACTTGAGCTCATATATAATTAAATTCTGTCTCTGTAAGTTCAACCTTAATCTATTTTTTCTGAAATGATAGGTTACAGGGCACAACCGAAATAAGTAATATACATATCGACAACTCTGAGGAAGATAGGCGTTTTCATACAAAATGGCCAACATTTAAAATCTGGCCAAATAACTATTTAAGGAGTAAACAATAAATAAAGGGTGTTTTATATAAATACATCTGATATAATATACACAAGCATTGCATCGGGTAATAATGTAGGGCAGACACATTATTAGGGTGTTTATGAATTTGTAAATCAGTCTCTAAAGAATTCACATTCTACTAAATGAATTAGCCTAACATGTTTTGGAGACATAACTGGGCCTCTGGTTGCATAATCTACTTAGCATCTGTTTAAATGTGGACCTGTGATGCTCGCTTATAGACATGAAGGTCATCTGGAACAACATGTCACATGAAATATCTCTTATTCAAGCTTATCAGTCCTTTGAATGTGTGTGTGTGTGTGTGTGTGTGTGTGTGTGTGTGTGTGTGTGTGTGTGTGTGTGTGTGTGTGTGTGTGTGTGTGTGTGTGTGTGTGTGTGTGTGTGTGTGTGTGTGTGTGTGTGTGTGTGTGTGTGTGTGTGTGTGTGTGTGTGTGTGTGTGTGTGTGTGTGTGTGTGTGTGTGTGTGTGTTCCCCTGTATCTAGGTTAAAGAGGCCCTATAATGACATCACTATGTAACACTCTCGCTTCTATTGGATAACGCTCCAACATATTGTACGTGATAGTCTAAGAGGCGGGACATCTCTAAGCGGTGGACCAATAACAACAGAGCCAGCCAGCTAACCAATCAGAGCAAACTGGCCTCTGGTTTCAGACAGAGGGTGAAAAGAGGTGCTGCAGCACAGGCAGTATGAGAACAATAAAGAGCTTTTTGAACATTAGAGCATGGAGACATGTCCCAGTAGAGACACTAAATACTGATATGAACCTAAAACTAAGCATATGGGGCCCTTCTAAATACAAATAAAGAATGACAAACTTATAATGACATTCAAAATTCACCTAGTTTTTATCCATGTTTATGTTCTTTTATGCTCAAGGTAATCGCGTTTAGGCACACAAGACATCCATTGGTAAACATTGTGTGGCGGCATCAAACAGCTGATATTCAATATGTGTTTAATCTCGCTGGATGACTACACCATTCCCTGAGTTATGACAATACAAACTGCATCTGGAATAATGTTATCATAATAATGGAAAAGAGGTCTCCAAGGTTCACCCTGGTCCCACTTCTGCGGCATGCTTAAAGAATAGGATATACCCAGTGAGTGTTTACTGAAACATGAAAGCACGTACTGGGCTGCATCAGAGGGGAACGTAAAATGGGCCAAAACAAATGGAGCTGAGAAAAGAGGGTGGATGTGCGACAGAACGGCAGAATGAGTCAGCAGTAGCGTTTGCTCGCTCGCCCGCTCGCTCGCTCTCTGAGGACAGATGTTTGCCTAAGATTAATATTCCTACTCAGTTTATTCATCTGCGTTATCCCCACCCTCTCCAGGTGATTTCACGCCTCCTGAACCGCCAGAAAGGCCCTTTTTTTTTTACTGCTGCCGCGATGTCCGGCCTGTCACAGATTGTGATAAATGACGGTGATAAGGCAAGGCTTGTGGGACGGAGTGTAAGGCTGGGGCTAAATATAGCCCGCCTAATAGGGGGCATTGATCCCTCTGTTTACCCTCCTCTCCCCCCCCCCCCCCCTTCTCCCGCCGCTCCATTCATGGCGTTTCCATTCGTTCATGAATTTTTAAAGTGTGTTAAACCATTAACGCCCTTTGCAGACCAGTCATAATTCACTTCATGTTCTGCTGTACTATAAGCAGAAGTCATTACAGCTGCCCCCATTCACTGTGGTCTTCACAGATTTGATAGGTGGCGATGAATTATGAATCAATTTCCCATTTGAAGGTGGAGTCCTGTGTGCTTTTTCTCACGCCACAGGTAATTGACTAGCTTTCAGAAACAAGGTCCATGTTATTGATCTGCCGCAGGTCATTTCCTGGCCTGAATCAGACTCTATGGCCCATTCCCAAACCACACCCTACCCCTCCGTTTGCGCGTTCACACGGAGGGTCCGCCATATTGAGGGCTGTTCCAAAGCAACGAGTGTGGAGCGGTGTGGAGGGGGAGTGGGCTATCAAGCCCTTAATCAGCGAGTCTGCAGCGGTGCTGACTTGAGACCGGTCTCTACCTGACCGGAGTCACGCTGTGTGTGTCCGTCAGGAAACAAGCTGTTTACAAGTAGTTCCAGCAAACATCCACTGATAAACTGCGATGTTAACAACCTCATGATAACCTCATATGTTTTTAACTTAGGATCATACCTGTGTTTAGTCTAGAAAAAGGTAAATGTGTGCATTTTATTATAAAGTTGTGTATACAGACTGTTGCAAAAACTAAGAAGCTTATAAACATCAGGTTTAAAACTAAAAGAGTTTTGAAACACAATGAAAGATGTTTGGAATTTTATTTTAGTTATTAATTTAAACTTTTTGTCTAAGAGATGTTGATTTGAAACCGTTGTTACATACAATTACGGCATTTCCTGTTTCTACCGAAGAGAGTGGAGGCCGTCCCAAAGCTTGCCGCTGTATTTACTCCCTCCATCTGACAGGAAGGAGCCTCGTTGAGCTGCGAGTGTGGCTACAGACGGAGTTCATTTCGTCACGGAGGGGTAGGGTCGAGGGAGTGGTTTGGGATTGGGCCTATAGGCGCATTCACACCGCTGTACTTTCCCCACTTTATTTCCGATATAGTTCCGAAATGTTGCGTTCACACCACTTTCGTGAGAGAAAAAAGCTTCCTATGTCTGATTGGCTGGGCGGAATGCAAACCACGGCCCGTAAAACTCCCAAAAAGTGTTGTGAAGCCGCCATTTTATTATCCTCGTATTAACATTATTAGCATTAGCATTAGCCCAGCGCAGAAACGCAGAGAGACTAACTTATGGCAACACAAAAGAAAACATGGGAGCGGTGGAGATGAGGAGGTGTCGGCGTTCTGGCGATTTACTCAGAAGGCTTCAGTAGAAGCTGCTGGGAGTCCCAGCAGCTTCTACTGAAGCCAGTCCCCAACTCCGGGGACTTCCGGCCGGGGACTTCGGGTGGCAGTATACGCCATGAAGTGGTTTATGGCCTGCCAGTAAACCCAAAGCAGAAGAAGAAGAAGTGACGTCAGCGGCTTCATTTGCTTAATCCTCCCTCAGGGACTTATTCCGGTGTGAATGCGATCTGTACTTAGTTCATGAGAACTAAAGAGTTCTCATGAACTAAGTTCTGATGAACCTTTGTGGGAAAAGTACTGCGGTGTGAAAGTGCCTTAGTGTGGAAAAGTAAGACGTGATCACAGTTTAATCTAAAGTCTTTGTCCTCTGAGGCTGGACCGTGAAATCCCCAGACACTAATGGCTTACTTTACGTCCGATAATTATCTTGTAAACCTAGATCCAGTTCACCTTCACCCTGACCTGACTTTACCCACAAATCCTTTTGATCTGCGCCATCTGAGGCTCCATTTAATTCCCTTCCAATTAACTCTTCTAACAAAGCTGAAAGGGTTTGGTTGTCGCTTGTGTTTTTCCCAGCGGGGCGCCTGCAATTGTTACAAATAATGGTGGCTTAAAGGAAACATCTTCTGCCCGAGTAACAGGGGATTTGGGTCTTGAATTTGTGCTTTTTTTCAAATTTCAGAAGTATATTACCTCAGATATTCCAAGCTGGCAGATAAACAGCCTTGCACCCTGTTGCTGTTTTTATTGAGTGGGTTTCAATCTGGAGAAACTGAACTGCAATTTGACATCAGTGCCAAGTTGGTTGGCATCAATCAGAAGTGCATTTTATTTTTGCATTTGAATTATTGTACACAGAAGCGTGAGAAGTGAGAAGTGTGGAGAGACACTAAAAGAGATACCAAGCCATGGAAACACCTTGGGTTTTATAAGCACTGATACGCTCCGTGTCTACATCTCAGACATAAACAAGAGTCTCCAGCCAGGCTTTGGGAGGATGAACTCAGAAACAACAGTGCTTTTAGTTTATTGTTAAAGTCAGCATTAGGGATGGGAACTGAGGGATATATTACAATTTTCCGATCTATCAAAATCGTATGCCTCTTTGCTGGCGAGAGCATGTCCTAATTTCACATAAAGATGACAACAGTGCTTCTTGTAATCTCTGGAAAAAAAACACAACCCCAACAACATTGAAAATATCATAATATTGTGAAACGCAACATGGGTTTAATTTCCAGTAATGCCATGTGTTTTATATAATGCTGTCAAAATTATCGCGTTAACGGCGGTAATTAATTTTTTGAATTAATTGAGTTAAAATATTTAACGCATGTGCAGAATGGCCCGCCCCATACATCCCACCAGTGGCAGCGCCAGGGTATGGCTGGGGTAGGCTACACCCATACCCTGAAATGGCTTAGCCCCACCTTGAGAAATGATGTTAAAGTAAGCAAAATAAAATCCGCCAACTTGCGCCGAGAATTGCACAGACAGCAGTTAGTAAGATTGATTTCAGTAGCCACTTGTCTGGAAATATCGAAGACCAGAAACGGTTTTGAAAACTTTTGTCACGTGGTGATGGTCTTCTCAATAGAACATCTTTGATAATGTCTTCTAGCCAATCAGAATCAAGATAACGGCGTGGTGTTGTTGCAGGAAGTCCCGACGGAGAATACTTTTGCTGTAGTACATCTCTATATACATCGATACAACATTACGTGTTGATAGAAATCAACACGTAATGAAATAAGACCCCACGGTTTGATGATTGATAGGTGTGTGGGCTGTCTTTCATTTTGACACACAGAAACAATGTTATAATAAACATACTTACTGTATGTTAAATGGATATCCGCATTCTTTCACTTATCTTTCCATTCCCACAACAATATACATAAAGAAATGGCATATTTTGGACATAGTTCGAATGTTGATTAATCATGATTTATACATTTTTAAGCTGTGATTAATCTGATTAAAAATGTTAATGGTTTGACAGCCCTAGTTTTATATAGATTAATACAATTGTTATGTTATTTATCCTTAGCACCATGCAGGTTGGCTAATCAGATTCCTTAAATAATCAAACGGCTGCATTCACACTGTAAACCTGCGCAGACATCAGGGATCCATAAGATAAGAATCTGACCTAAGCAGACCAAATAATTGCATTGACATTAACATGCTAACATGCTTTCAATGACCGTGTTAACATTGAGACATAATGTTATGTTAACATTAGCATGCTAACATTTGCTAATTGGTGCCAAACACAAAGCATAAATGTCATCAGTGTCATTATTACACAAGCCACACTAATGGCATGACAAACACATAATGAATTCCACTCACTTATTTATGTTCGTCATGCACTGGCTACTCTCGCTAATCTCTACTACACAGTGTGTGTATTCATTACTCTAAAACATACAGAGCCAGCCAGCTAACCAATCAGAGCAGACTGGGCTTTGGTTTCAGACAGAGGGTGAAAAGAGGTGCTGCAGCACAGGCAGTATGAGAAACATAAAGAGCTTTTTGAACTTTAAAGCATGGAGACATGTCCCAGGCACAAAATACAAATATCAACCTTTGCATAATAACGAGGACTTTCTGTTTTATTAGCTCATCGAGATCCAGTAGTACTCTGTAATTATCTCCATCAGTTCCCTTTTGTTTAGTCACTGACGTTTTACAGTCCACTAATTAGACAAACTCTGCCTTCTCTTACCGCGTATTAGACGCAGGCCGTTTCTCAATCTCGAGGAAACTGGATTCCAATCCAATACTTCAAGGATGCTACGTAATCAAGTGGCACAGCAGGACCGTTCCAATCTCCAGCATACTTGGAATTCCACCGAGACCGCGTCCTTGGTTTGGGGGAAATTTCGAGGCTGCACATGGGTAGACTTTGCGTCCTTAAAATCCCCACAATGCTTTGCGCACGGACCAATTAAAAAACCCCTGCGGAAAATGGCTGAACCGACACAGCACACATTTAAGTAGTATATAGTGGCGTAGAACATGTGTTGGTAAATATGTTACTTTGTTAAATTTGTTATCACCAAAAATGTGTTCCGTGAAAGTAAAGCAAGTTCATAGTTAGATAGACATCGTGAGGTATTTATTTTCGGTACAGTTTATGTTGAAACCGTTAGAGAGAGTGGCACACTTGTTAGCCTGTTCCATTCTTCTTTGTTTTCCGAAGCCGTGGCTTGGAAGCATACTTGCTTCGTTTCTGAAGGAAGTGACTTGGAAGTACGCGACTACCAAGCCAGCATCCTCGAGATTGAGAAACGGCCACTGTACCACAGATGGCATAGTTAACCTTTCAACGAGAGCCCATTCGCTCCCACTAATCCACTGTGTTGTTAAAGTGCATAGTGCTCCGTAATTACGGCACGGCACTGACCTTCACTGACTCCACTGCCAGTAAGAACAATAATTGAATTGTGGAGTCAAAGCACCTGTTAGTCCATTTGTTATTCATAGGGATTGTAAATGTTAATTAAGTTCTCTCTTGATGTGGTATAGTTTCCTCTTTCTGTTTGTATCCATATGGCTGCTGACGCACATGCCTTGCAGCGACAGTCAGACCAATTATTAGGTTTGCACCCTTTGTGGGCACCTCACGCTGATTCATTTAATATCAGAACGAAAGCGGCCGCCTTTGACTAATTCAGAGTCGTAGGTTTTGAGTCAGAGACGTGTTGGTTTGATTCCAGGACTGTTTTTAAAGGCTCTTTATGGTGTTGAATTAGACTGTATGAGGTCATAAACTTAAAAAAAGGTATTATCACTAATACTCTAAGTGCAAAAAACAAAAAGGCAGGGGTTTTGTAATTATGACTTTCAATCACATGACTGGTGGATTATATTTAAAGCCACATTAAGCCCTTTTGATATGTATAAAAGCAGAGTGCAGTGCTGTCATGTGGTGGCTCTGCTTTTGCTTGCCTCTACCCACAAGATGAAAGGGTTTAAACGAAAAGTCAGGAGGCCATTTCTCTGCCGCGCAGGGAAGATTAGAGTGGACAGACGCTAATCAACTGCCAAGAGGGAGCAGGGTGATGGATATAGAGAGTGAAAGAGGAAGAGCAGGACTAAAGTCAGGGAACGAGGTAAAGATATCCTGATAGAGAGGGAGAAGGAAATCAATTCAACCTGATGCTGACGTTTTGAAGGAGCTTTGCAGCTTTATGATTTAAGAGTGAAGTTTTGACTCGGAGTACTGCGGGGTTGCTGTCAAATACTTGATAAAACGAGGGAGACACTGGGCCTCATGCAGCATTCCATCAATAATTGATTTTATTATCTTTTAAGAGACAACTGCAAATACAAGAAATGAAGAGATGCCACCAAAGAAGAAAGGGTGTACAGATAGGAGAAGAAATTCAGCAGTAGTGAAGTCTTAGAGAGGTCATATTCTGCTCATTAAACATCTGGAGCATTAGTTTGTTTGGATAATGCAAAAGCATCTAAAGGCCCGTCAACAGATGTCTGGCCGTCAATGAGCGTCCTGTCGCCCTACTCAGATTGGTGTGTCCCGCACAGTCGTGTCTTTTCGGCCGTGCCGACAGCTTCCGCCGCCAATTCAACATGTTGAATCGGTAGGCTAAAGGCCGTCTGCAAAAGAAATCACTCTGATTGGCTGTTCAGTTAGCGAATCAGTGCATGAGAAGCGAAACGGAAATGAGGGACCCAAAGAAACTATTAAGAAGGCAAATCTGAGATTTCATTTAACTCCAGCTCTCGACACAGGTTCTGGAAAGCCCCATGAGCTTCTCGCTGTGGAGTGAAAATGGAACGCACGCGGTATTTGTTGTTTGTATATATCACGCAGTCTGTTCTTCTTCTCTCGGTTATCACGCAGTCTGTCTTCTAGTTGTTGCCTCTTTTGAATGACGAATACACACTACCGCCGCCTGCTGGTAAGGAGAGTTATTGCCACTCACGCATGCGCAGTTCGTACGTGCTTCTTGGCCGTCGGCTGAAGTCTTTGCGGTGTGTTCCAGTGCGACTGTTGGCGAAGACGCAGGAGACGCGAGGCGACACAACAGTCCGGTCCGTCTGTGTGAGTTCTTTGGTGTCAGCTTGGTGTGTCCTTACCTTTAGAGAGGTCATATTCTGCTCATTAAACTTGTGAATCTGGAGCATTAGTTTATTTGGATAATCCAAAAGCGTCTAAGAGTAGGATGCTTGCCATTCAGGAGCAAAACGCACATTCGTCCATGTTTATTTATAGTTTTAATTGGGTTTAATGGACCATTAGTACATATTCAACCCACAATGTAATTATCTAATTAATATATTAACTCTAAAAACATAGTCATTGTTTTTTGTAATGTGTTGGATGAGTTCCTTGCATTAGACAAACAATGTGTGGCATTTTATAAATGTTTTTTCTTATCATGATAACCGTGCCCTTGACTAAAATCATTTCTCTTAACTCTACGAAGTCTATTGAACTTTTTAAATCTCAGCTGAAAGCTCAGGGTTAGTTGAACATAACAGTTTGTATGTGTTTTTATATGTTTCTAGTTGTTGTGCTTCTTACCATGTTTTTAATTATTGTTTTATTATTTGACTCCCATTGTGTTATTTTATATTGTATGTATTGCCTGTATGTATCACTTTGGTCAACTGGGTTGTTTTGTGCTATATAAATAAATAAAGATTGAGATATGAAGACAACGAATTTTGAAATCAATGTGTAATTACAAAAAAACAACCAATTCATTGTGTGTGCAAAAATGAGAAGACTTGTTCATATATCGCTTCCTGTGAGAGACCCACGTCCTTTCCCTTCTTGGTACAATGTGTTCATATTGTCTCCACTATGTCTAAGTCAAGGTCGTTTTCCCCATGTACTGATACTCCCATCACTATTAAATAAAACACATTATATTAATGCCCAGCAGGTTTGTCACTGTCTTGGCTTGAATAAGGACACTCACTGAGTCTGCAGACCTCCTCCAGCAGTACGACCCACAATCTGTCACCGCCTCCACCTCCGACTGAAGTGAAGCTCTGAGCCGCTATCAACACCTCCTCCATCTCTCAGGAGCCTCCATCAATCCCTGAGACAACCTTCACTGCTCCATCTCCACTGTCCTGCCCTCAAACCTCCATCCATCCTGATCATCCCATCTCCTCAACACTGTATTTCACTCTGTTTCCATACGTCATCCATCAATACAGCCGTGAGCTTAAAATGTACTTTCCAACTGTGACAATTCTCCCAAAATAAAGGAAATAAAAGCAGTATTGCAAAAGAGGAAAATAATAATTTAGAAAAATCCGTTGACCAAAGTGCTGTGCGTCAATACATATATAAAAAAGCAGCATAAATACATTGAGACAAAACCGACAGGACAAAAATAAGCCCGAGACAATAAAACCATGCTTTAGCCACAGACTGAAAAAACACTCATACATGATGTAAAAAACATTTTAAAACACAACAAAATGATTTTTAGAGACCAAATTCGAACAAAGGAAATATGTTAATATTCCCGTTCGCAGCAAACGACCCCCTCCCGTTTTAAAATACAATGTTAAAATACCACAGCAGATAGAAACTGATGATATGAAATCGAGATAGGCTTTCATAACACATTCAACCAGTATTATGGCGCTTTTCCACTGCAGGGCCTCGCTCGGCTTAGTACGGTATAGTTAGGCCTTGGTAGGCCAGGCTCACTTTATGCTGCGTTTCCATTACAGTTTAGGAACTGGGGCAGTAACTATAGTAACGCAGTGTAGGCGGAGCTGTGACGTCATCTTCAATGAGAAACACAAAAACAACATCAGCCGTTAGCTGTTAGCACTCAGAGCTCACAGCTCCTCATATCTGTTCAGAAACTAGACAAAAGTTAAACAAGTCCAAACCACAGACTGTCTGTGTCATGGAGAATACAGTCGCTGGTTTATTTATGTCTGTAGGCCGTTGTTGTGAGAGTGGACGGTCGGAGCATATACAACGTTAGCTTAGCCAATCTCCATTCAGGAAACACGCATTTTAAAAGGTTTTTCTCCTGCCGTCTGTCTGCAGACTTGTCAAAGCATTAATTCATGGTTTTTACTAACCGGTATCAGTATGTTGTTACTTCGGCATCATTTAGAAACGTGTATTACAATTAAATCAAGGTCAAATGTGTTCCTCTTGTTGTAGTTGTAGCCCCCTCGCCAGCGATTCTCTCACTAGTTTAGCATACTCAGCCCGGTTGTTGGCCCGGGAAGAACCTCGATTTTGGAGAGCCAGAAAAACTGTGAAAAAGTACCCGCTAGCCGGAACTACCCCTAGTGGAAACGCAACCAAAAACGGGCCGGGCACATCACGCTTAAACCGCGCTGTGGTGGAAATGCGCCATTTGTGTGTGATTGCAACAAAATGTAAGTTCTCAGCCTTGTTAACGATAATGGTTTAAATGTCAGATCCTAATTAGGGCTTCCAGGCGTTGAAGCAACAACATACTATAAGGCCTAAAGAGGACACCTTATATTCAGGTTCATATTAGTACTTAGTGCCTCTCCTGTGACATGTCTCCATACTTTAATGTTCAAAAAGCTCTTTATTGTTCTCATACTGCCTGTGCTGCAGCACCTCTTTTCACCCTCTGTCTGAAACCAGAGCCCAGTCTGCTCTGATTGGTTAGCTAGCCGGCTCTGTTGTGATTGGTCAACCGCTTAGAGATGTCCCGCCCCTTAGCCTATCACGTACAATGAGTTGGAGCGCTAGCCAATAGAAGAGTGTGTTGGAGAGAAACTCCCTCTGCATTGTGGGTAATGTTAGCCACAGTTTTGAAAAGGGAAAACTATGAATGGGATAATAATTTTCTCTTAGTACAGCTCAAATAAACAAGAGATTTGTCCCAAAAAACACAAAACAAATGATAAACATGTCGTTATGAACCCGACAGTAACAATGGTATTTGGCAGGCACCAAAAGTAATCAATAACCAAAATATTGCAGAAACAAAATGAAAAATGATTTGTATTCCTATACCAACTTTCTAAAATCAGTGACGTCACTGAGAATAAATTATTCTGTCCTACATCAACCTTTTCCTGCGATTATAATGAACATGTCCCTTTATCTTTTGTTTCCATTTTGATGAGAGCACAGGTGGAAAGGAAGATGGACGGAAAAGTTAATCAAAAAATAAATCTGGAATAACTGATGTGAGCGGGGTCTATGATTACTCTGATTAACAAGCCCATTACTGGTAATTGCTAGGAACCCACAGTGTCGGCTAGTAAACACCGCGGCTAACTTGCTCTGTGTGTGTGTGTGTGTGTGTGTGTGTGTGTGTGTGTGTGTGTGTGTGTGTGTGTGTGTGTGTGTGTGTGTGTGTGTGTGTGTGTGTGTGTGTGTGTGTGTGTGTGTGTGTGTGTGTGTGTGTGTGTGTGTGTGTGTGTGTGTGTGTGTGTGTGTGTGTGTGTGTGTGTGGCTCAGGTTGTGTGTTGGTTTGTTTCAGTGTGACCCCGTTTAGATAAGCATCCATTAACATGTTAATGAGCCAGTTTCATGACATGGTAAACCTCAACGGAAATGTTATCTTTTTATGGTCGCTTGAACTTCTTCGCACAAAGTTGCTTATTTACACATCCAGCTGTTACAAAGCAACACTATCATTCATCTGTTTGTGTCCTGAGAATGTGTTGTTTAGATTTGTTGTATGGCCACTGGTAAAGAAAGAAAATGAAAACAAGAACGAGAGGTTAAAAGACTTGGAGAGCTTGACCACCAAAATCAACAGAAGAAGTCAGACAGGAAGTCATTACTAGCTGTTTTTTAAAGATGCCACTAATAAATAGTGAATGAAAATACGTCAATAAGATATATTTTTTTTATTCAACTGAAACATTTAGAGCTAATTTACTTACTAGAAAAGTGCTATTTTTGTATTGAATTGTTTTACTGTATACTGTTGATCCCTCATTTCCATTTCCTAACTTCTCCACACTTCCTCACTGAGGGAAGTGTGGCTTAACACGCTTCGCCTAATGCTTCCCTTAATGCCAGCCAGAAGACAGGATTGTCTGATCCTTTAAAGTAATACTCGGATAGATTTACCCTAATGCAACTTTGAATATCTGTTTTTCTTATATCAAATCCACCTTAGTGGTTCTGAGTTTTTGACAATTGCCTACACCACCGTGAATAGACAAAATATATAGATGATATCTGAGTTTAAAGAGGCCATATTCTGCTCATTTTCAAGTTCATATTTGCATTAGAAATGACGGTTCTTTTGTGATTGGTCAACCACTTAGAGATGTCCAACCCCTTAGCCAATCGAGTACAATGTGTTGGAGCGCTAGCCAATAAGAGTGCAGAAGTTACAAAGCGATGTCCACATGTTCAGGAACTGAAGGGAACTATGGGATTTTAACCTTTGCAGACCATTTACTTACACAATAGCCTATATAACACACTACATGGAAAGGGAAAAGCATAATAGGGCCTCTTACACTCTATTTTATCTACTTAAAAAGGTTTCATAAAATGTCAAACACTGCCCATCTTTACTTGACTTCACACAAAAACGAGTAAAATGTGAAAAAGGTCTGATTATTTATTCAGCGATGACTTTCGTGACCTCGACATCAAAGTGGAGGCTACCCACTCCTGACATGAACTGCAGGTTGAATTACACGCTTCTCCACTTCAAGCTTACCGACTTATTTATGTTTCATAAGATCTGTTTACTTATTTACCGTCTGATCCGTCACGGTGAACTCACAGGCCCTCAGAGCTGCGAGGTTCAACCCTTTGAACTCCTGATGTTCTTAAATGATCTCCTAACGTCACAACCGCTCAAATTCACCATCACATCTCCATCAAGAGCCTCCTCTCACGTGCTACCTTTTAGTTTTGTAGTTGGTACCTACAATTTAAAATAGCCCCGGTGCGACAGGAGTTTTGACAGTGGAAGCTTGTGCTCCTTCTTCATTTGTTATTTTCCTCCCAACCCCCTCAGATGTCTGAGAGCAGTCTGCGCTTTCATCTCCACTTTACTTGTCCTTCCATCTTTTATTTTAAGAACGTGTGCAATGGATTAGTTCCCCCCCCACACACACACACACACACTACTGAAAAGCCTTTGGATTAGGATGTGTGGAGGGTGGGATAATGAGAAGAAGGGAGGAAGAAAGAGAGTAGAAGAAAGTGTGTGTGTGTGTGTGTGTGTGTGTGTGTGTGTGTGTGTGTGTGTGTGTGTGTGTGTGTGTGTGTGTGTGTGTGTGTGTGTGTGTGTGTGTGTGTGTGTGTGTGTGTGTGTGTGTGTGTGTGTGTGTGTGTGTGTGTGTGTGTGTGTGTGTGTGTGTGTGTGTGTGTGTGTGTGTGTGTGTGTGTGTGTGTGTGTGTTCGACTAAACATCAGTTAAAATACCTCTTAAACCACTTAAAATCTTCTGTTTACCAGATTGCTGCTGAATTTCTTGGAAAAGTCTTATTCTGAATAATAAAAAGCTTAAGAAAATGTCAAAAAGGAACAATTTACAACTATTTTATCCTGACCCAATCCAATAAATACTTTATATTTAAATGTGCCGACAACCACGCAATTTTGTCAATTTAGTGGATTTAAGACAGATTTCTGCTCATACGTTTCTTGGAATTTACTACTCTCCTCTGGACGGACCTCGTTTTGACATGATTCTGTGTGAAGGATGTTCAATATAACCATTATATCATATCAGGGGCGGACTGGGACTAACAATCAGCCCGGGCATCTCGACCGGCCACTTCGGTACCACTAGTAAATTGTCAACGGGGGGGGGCGGGGGCCCAGCCCACATCGTCCAACCGGCCCACTAACGGCCCTTCGTCAAGAACGTCCCGATGGCCAGTCTGCCACTGGCCCAATGTCGCAACTACTTTATAAATGTGTTTGCAGACAATCTTATTTACCGTCTAATCAATTTATTTAATCGACCGGCCTATACAACTAAGTTAAAATCTTGAATTTACCAGATTTGTCCTCCTAAATATATTGGAATTGACCTATTCTGTTGAAAACGCATTGGAAAAAAACACCCGAATGCACAATTAGTAGACTTATTGACATTTTGACATGATTTTGTGCTAAGGATGTGCAATATAACCATTTTAAGATTACCGCAATGATTGTATATTTATGTGTTCATGCAGTACTCCAGCCTTCACTCTGGCTCTGTGGCAGAACCACTTGTACACGCCTTCATCACATCCCGTCTGGACTACTGCTATGGAGTCCTGTCCGGGGTTCCCAGCAAAACCCCGGACAGGCTCTGATACGTCCAGAACTCTGCCGCTAGGCTTCTGACCCGCACCAAGCCATGGCAACACATCACCCCCACCCTCACCCACCTCCACTGGCTGCTGGTCAAGTCCCGGATTCAGGAACAAAACACTCCTCCTCACGTACAAGTCCCCCCATACCCTCGCCCCCCAGTACTTAACGGACCTCCTCCTCCATCCCTACACCCCTTCTCGGAGTCTGCGGTCCTCAGACGCCTCCGAACTGTTGGTGACAGGGCGTTCAGTGTTGCGGCCCCCACCCTCTGGAATGCACTTCCTGCCGAGATCCGTAATGCTGCCTCCCTGGACATCTTCAAATCATCATTAAAAACACACCTGCTCACCCTGGCCTTCGGGCCCGAGCCCTTTCTTGGTCCCCCGGCTTCCTTTATTTTTTGTTTGATTGTCTGTTTGTTTTGTTTGTCCACCATGTACAGCCACCTTGGGTCCCTTGAAAGGCGCCATATAAATATTATTTATTAGTATTATTATTATTATAATAGTTAGTTACATCGGTTTAAATCTTGCATTTACCAGATACTATGTGCTCTTTCATATCCTGGAGATTACTTATACTGCATTTAAAAAAAGCATAATGACCAAAATGAACAGTTAGTTGACTTTCGGAGTCAAACACAGGTATTTGATGACACTGTTGTTGATAAGAAGTGCAAGAAGTCCGTCGATATTTTATATGTGTGCAGCTTTATTTGCAGCAGCTATGTTGTAGGTCTTCTTGGTAAGCTGGTTGTTTATTGTCTGCTTCCCAAAAACTGCCTCGCTGTTGCTATGCGACTGTTTGCAACTATTTTGAACAGTTTGAAGCGATCTTTTGCTGGAGCCCATGCTGAGTCTGAATTCTAAATACATGAATGCCACGCAGAGCTGTCGGGATTTTCACTTTCTGTTCGAAACAAAGGATAAAAGAAGTTTCTTGAGTGGGAGGAAACTCCGCTGTGAGGTTCTTGATCTGTCACTCAAACCCTTTCACGTTACATATTGACACCAATTACACTTCAAAATGCAATAAGGACACACTCGAAGACGGGGCAGTTGAGGATAACAGAGCACACGTTCTGTCTCTTCTCGTAGGCATTCATGATGTTGCACACACAGAAAGTGATGGACGTTGTTGTGTAAAGAATGGTAACAGAGCTCTATAGAGAAGTTTAAAAAGCTGCTAAGCAGAGCCGAGCCGTGAATTCTCCATCAGAAAAAAGGGTGCTTCATATGTCGTCACGAAGCGCTTGACTTCAAGCACGATGTTTGTGTTGCGTGTCCCGGTGTCAGTCATGGACGTTACATTGCACAATTAAAGTTGAGTCAGGTGTGTTCTCCAGTTGCAATGCATTCAACACCTTCATAGGGGAATTAGACTTTTGAAGTGAAGTACACACTGTCTAAAGGCCCGGACACACCAAGACGATTCTGGCCGTCGAAGAGCGTCCTGCCACCCTACTCAGATTGGTGTGTCCCGCACCGTTGTATCTTTTCAGCCGTGCCGAGGCCTTTTCGGCCCAAAAAAAAAAAGTCGGCCTAAGGCAGTCAGCAAAATAAATCACTCTGATTGGCTGTTCAGCTAGCGAATCAGTGCATGAGAAGCGAAACGGAAGTGAGGGACCCAAACAAACTATTAAGAAGGCAAATCTGAGATTTCATTGAACTCCAGCTCTGGACTCAGGTTGGGGAAAGCCCCTTGAGCTTCTCGCTGTAGAGGGAAAATGGAACACTTCATTTGTTGTTTGTTTATATCACGCAGTCTGTTCTTCTTCTCTCGGTTATCACGCAGTCTGTCTTCCAGTTGTTGCCTCTTTTGAATCACGAATACACACTACCGCCGCCTGCTGGTAAGGAGAGGTATTGCCACTCATGCATGCGCAGTTCGTACGAGCTTCTTGGCCGTCGGCTGTAGTCTTTGCGGTGTGTTCCAGTGCGACACATGGCCAAGACGTCTGTTTTGCGAGGCGACGCAACTGTCGGGGTCCGTCTGTGTCAGTTCTTTGGTGTCAGCTTGGTGTGTCCGTTAACAAAGCAATGTCTATCAATTTAGCCAAGTCATTTATTGCAGGCTTGGGGAGTAACGGATTACATGTAACACGATTAAGCAATCAGGTCACACAAAAAAAGAAGACGACTGTTATAGAAAAAAATAAGGAATCCGATCACTGTCACATTTCAAAAATTGGGAATTACTAGCAGGATGTGTTGGTTGTAGCAAATACAAGGCCTTATCTTGTACTGTATGATGCAACGTGCGTTGTAGTGATGCTGGAATATTGCATGCCCCTGACTCTGATCCTAAATCTATATTTAGACAGCGCAGGTGATGAAGGGGATTGTGTTGAATGTGAGTCAGCGTTTAAGGTCACTCGTGCACAACTCCAAACAGAAAACCTGCGAGAGAGGATGTGGGAGTGTCTGCTCTGCCAAAACAAAACAAAAAGGAATATTTATTTTTTCCGCATGAACAGGTTTCTACAGAAGTTGGTATTTGAATTTCAGCAAGTGACATAACAGATTAGATTACTTTGATGTATCAGAAGAATAACAGAAGACAGAGAGCA
Organism: Notothenia rossii; assembly: GCF_949606895.1. Lineage (NCBI taxonomy): Eukaryota > Metazoa > Chordata > Actinopteri > Perciformes > Nototheniidae > Notothenia > Notothenia rossii. Next base: position 88,146,011 of record NC_136902.1, on the reverse strand, counting down.
GGTGTACCCAGTAGGTCCCAGTAGTTCTATTCAAATATAAATACTTTTTAAGGGATAACAATAGACTCACTTATTGTATACCTTCTTTTTGCTGCTTTCAATACACCTCGTGTTAATTGAAGCATGCAGTTGCTCAAAATGACAGCACCACTCCTGCTCATCCAGATGATTGTTTGAATAAATACATTTTAAAGAGGCTGTTTTATGCTGTTGTGTTAGGTAGGAGATTTAGTGCATGTAAATGGTCTGTAAAATGCTGTGAAGGAAATTCTTAAGAGAAACTGATAAACAATGAATGGACAAAGTTTGTCTTTTGTTATGTTTAATAAAGTAATAAAGAAAGTCAATATCCAAGTGAAATCGATCCCAAATGTAGGAACTGAGCTACTTCACCCTCAGAGGTTAGAGAAGAACACAGCTTACAGTCACAATATATATAGTAGGGAGAATATCCAACTTGTCCCACCCTTAAAGGCCCCATGTCATGGCCGTTTCTACTGATCATAATTCCATTATTGAGGTCTACTAGAATAGATTTATATTGTGCAATTTTCAAACTCACATTGGTTTCTCATACAGCATCTCTGTATAGTATGTGTATTCACTCTCTGTCCTAAACGGCTTGTTGGAGCCCCTGCCCCCCCCCCCCCTCCCTATGAGCCCAGTGGCCGTCTGCGAGACACCGACTCACTGCAGCTGAGAAAAGATTGAGTGTGTGTGTGTGAGGAAGTCCAATCCGTGGACTCAACGTAACGGCTCCGCGATGGGTCCATTTGGGTATGGGCACTTCACTGTACCCAGGAAGGAAAAGAGAAATGTCCAACGAGGCGTTCTGGGGCAGCATAGACAGGTCTTTTCTGTGTTAGAGCTTTACTCGCTGCAGGGGGTTTGAGGGTTTTGACTCTGCAGACCGTTTACATGCAGAAAAACCTTCATAACACACAAGGGGACGGGTAAGAACCAGGAAAGCATGACATGGGACCTTTAAATGATCTTAGGCATCATCTAAACATCCCCTCCATTAAACCATAAAACCCCCTCGTCATTAACCATTTGCAAATCCACCTTTTACACTTCCCTTTGCCCTCCTGCAATGTAAATCCTTAACATGTGTCTTTGTTAAACACATGCAAGACTACAAATACAATTGCAAGAGGCAATCACAGTATAAGACTATGTTTTAATGATTATATGATCATTTGACATGACAGTTTCCCTTTTTGCTTCAAAGTTTAGTTGCAAGTCAATAATTGTCCCGAGATATTTGTAAGATTGCATAACTTCCACTGTCGGATACTTGATGGATAAGTAAGACTTCATGTATGTAGTAATGTCTTTAAAGAAGCCCTGTTATGCTTTTGGGGATTTCTCCTCTCCTGTATTTTATTATATTGGTTTGTGTGCATGTAAATGGTCAGCAGAGGGAGTTTCTCTCCTTGTGTATACTGCAACACACCACCGACTGTACATATCACATTCGCAAAGGATGGCTGGGAGCGAAACCCCACAATGTCCTAGACACGGGTACAAAAACGATCAGATACTTCTCAGTACTGGGTTATTTACATACATTAAAGTTATCTAAATAAAGTACCCAGTATAAATGTCATATTTTTATGTGTTATGTTTGTGTAAAGGATGTTTAATTTGACTTATTGCCGTATGCTTCAAATACTGTATGTTTACGGTTACAAACACAAGCCATTACAGACACACAGTTGTTTACTGGCAGGGAACATGCTGTCAATGCTGGAGTATTCATGGTTTTGGATTTAACACTCCTACACAAAGTTAAGGAGGGTGACAGCACTGTATTCAGTTTGTCAAAGGCTTCTCAGAAGTACTTTTAGCTTCTGGGACATTGGGTATATCATTCAGTGTGTAACATTCTGCATCTGATGTTTACACTCATGCAAAAAGTTCTGCAGTGATGAGCTTTGTCCCTCTGCTGAGTTTGAATGAAGTTATTTGCCATGGGGTGAAAAACAGCTGTATGGGATTTAGAATTACATTTTGCTCCCTTAGCACGTTACAGAAATAACTATTTTTATTAGTGAATATTCGGCTGGATAAACTGTTTTGCTCCACTGAGAACCATGAAATGAGATGGTATCGTACATTAGGGCATTGGTGCAAAGTGCTGCCTAATGCAGGGCTATTTATATCACAATCTGTAATGAGATTTGGGAGAAACTGGCTGAGCTATATGCTAAGTTATGTATGAGGATTGTGTTTATTAATTCAACATGCTCAAATATGTATAAATAGCAAAGGTATTAAATGTAAAGGTTTCACATTTTTTACGAGGTAAAGCCTGGCAAGTGTTTTGTAAACATGTGTGTTCCCTGTGGGTCGCATAACAACTCTGGGAAATCACAGAAATTGGGTTTTGATATTGTAAGGAGTTGAATGAAAGCAAATGGCATCCAGAGGAGGAGGAATAACACGGCAGCTGATAACAGCGTGAACAAATCCATCTTCTTTAAAAATGAGAGGTCTGGCTGAAAATAAGCATTCCCTTTGGCAAGAAGTGACGCTTTCAGCAGACGTACACTTTGGCCACAGTACCAATCCATAAAAGCATAATTTCTATTTTTGTCCCTGTCTCACACACACACACACACACACACACATACACACATACACACATACACACATACACACATACACACACACACACACACACACACACACACACACACACACACACACACACACACACACACACACACACACCTCATCAGGAAGCCATGCTTTCTCAATACTCTCTTCTCTTGAAAATCAAACATTTTCTACCCCCGTCAATCTCAGTTGGCTGATGGAGAAATAAAGGTCACGACTCCTTTTACCCCCTCCTGATTATATATTGGTGCACTATACAGCAAAGAGGCTTTTGACCCCTTCTAGGGTGACGGGGATAGAGTCTCTCCCAGGTGGCAATTGTAAAATGGCGTTTTGTGTGTGTGTGTTTGCATTCCTTGTATTTTGGCTCATATGTAAACCAGTGAAAGATATCTGACAATGAAATTCTTTCGAGAGACTTTCATGGACTTGAATTCAAGCTTTGCATAATTTTACTTCTTCTTTAACGTTGTCTCGGCCACAGTGTCTTTATTCTAGATGCAGAGGTGAAAGGTGGAGATAGAGGAGAGGACATTATTGAAGTTTTCCACGGGCTCAGGCCGCGGACACCACAGGGCAGCCAGCTCTAACGAGGGTCTTAAGTCTCTTTGATTCAATCTTTCAGAAGTCTTCAAAATCGCAAATTAATTGGAACCAATAAACACTAGATAAAAATGCATCAAATGCCTCTCAGATTGATGACACACAGATTTAGAAGTCATTTCTGACCAACTTCCTGCCAATCCCTTTACTTCACCACAAACAAATAACCTCATCTGGTCGACAGAAAAAAATAAACTTTTTTGGAATTGCAATATTAACTTACTTTGGCGTCTTTATATGATATATCGCCACACATAAGTGATGCTATGGTGTATCAATAACCCACCCCCAATATAATCGGGTGGTGAGTATAAGATCTGACAAACAATATAGAAATTGTGATGCTAATATGTAGTTTGACCACTATAAATAGTACACCATTGTTGACTTCCGGAACATATTGACATCACTATGTAACACTTGTGCTTATATTGGCTAGCTCTCATTGTACGTGCTAGGCTAAGGGGCGGGACATCTTTAAGCGGTTGACCAACAGAGCCGGCCAGCTAACCAATCAGAGCAGATTGGGCTCTGGTTTCAGACAGAGGGTGAAAAGAGGTGCAGCAGCACAGGCAGTATGAGAACAATAAAGAGCTTTATGAACGTTAAATCATGGAGACATGTCACAGGAGAGACACTCAGTGTTGTGCTAGTTACTGAAAACCAGTAACTAGTTACCATTACTAGTTACTTCTTTTAAAAAGTAACGCAGTTACTTTACTGATTATTTACACCCAAAGGTTACTTAAAAAAAGGGCTCCCATTAATGCCCTTATAGCCTTCACTTCAGTAATGTTATTGCATTGGAGAATGAAAAAATAACGGAGTAACGCACCATGTAGTAACGGTAACTGAGTTACTGAATTTAAAAAATAACGCGTTAGAGTACTAGTCACTGCCAAAAATAACGGCGTTACAGTAACGCGTTACTTTGTAACGCGTTAGTTCCAACACTGGAGACACTACCTACAAATATGAACCTGAACATTTGCTTAAAGTCCCTTTAAGGCATCGTAATCCAAGAGGTTTGTTATAATATATATATATATATATATATTGGCTAATGCATTATCTAATTATCTCAGTGTTGTCATTGTTATTGGCATCAAGATACACACGGTATTATCTCGGCTCTGTAAACAACGTGTGTCATTTTCCAATGTTTTAAAATGTCCATCACTGTCACTCTACCGACAGTTGGACAATGTTACTGAACATTAAAAGACACTGTAATTATACCTCAGAAGACACACGGGAGACTTTGATATTTCCATGGCGATTGCTGGAAAGTGTCTACATTTCTCCTTGTCAGAGCGTCTTGTTCACACGAAACAGCAGCATGTCTGCTGGAAAAGGAGCACTCGAAACATGTTCCCGGACGTCGGTTTCTTTGAGCGTGTTGAGGGGCGAAGACAGGTCAACCATGAAATCTGCTGCACTGACACTGTGCTGTTACAAGAGGAAGAGCACCTGTCTGAACAACAGGGCAATTATAAAAGTGATAATCACTTCTTCTTTTTTTAAAGTAAGAAAGGTGTCTCAGACTATCAAAGCCGGGGTCTCGTTTGAATTGATCAATCATTTGTTATGGTGTTTAGACACATTCATGCAGGCAGAGGCTGCCATGCAAGGTGCCACCTGCTCAGGGAAACTAAGGGCACATTCCCACTGCAGGGCCTCGCACGGCTTAGTACGGTATAGTTAGGCCTTGGTAGGCCAGGCTCACTTTATGCTGCGTTTCCATTACAGTTTAGGAACTGGGGCAGTAACTATAGTAACGCAGTGTAGGCGGAGCCGTGACGTCATCTTCAATGAGAAACACAAAACCAAAATCAGCCGTTAGCTGTTAGCACTCAGAGCTCACAGCTCCTCATATCTGTTCAGAAACTAGACAAAAGTTAAATAAGTACAAACCACAGACTGTCTGTGTCATGGAGAATACAGTCGCTGCTTTATTTATGTCTGTAGGCCGTTGTTGTGAGTGTGGACGGTCGGAGCATATACTGCGTTAGCTTAGCCGATCTCCATTCAGAAAACACGCATTTTAAAAGGTTTTTCTCCTGCCGTCTGTCTGCAGACTTGTCAAAGCATTAATTCATGGTTTTTACTAACCGGTATCAGTATGTTGTTACTTCGGCATCATTTTGAAACGTGTATTACAATTAAATCACGATCAAATATGTTCATTTTGTTGTAGTTGCCAGCGATTCTCTCACTAGCATACTCCGCCCGGTTGTTGGCCCGGAAAGAACCTCGATTTTGGAGAGCCAGAAAACTGTGAAAAATTACCCGCTAGCCGGAACTAAGTCTAGAGGAAACGCAACCAAAGCCGGGCCGGGCACAGCACGCTTAAACCGTGCTCCGCGCTGTAGTGGAAATGCGCCATAACATTCACACACTGTTAGCCATCAGGAGCATTTGGGTTTAATTATCTTACCCAATAATACATCAACATGTTGACTGTAGGGCCTGGGATCGAACTCACAACCCTCTGATTGGAAGATGACCGAACTATCTCAAAGTTTTTGATTTAGCTAAATAATTTAAATATATGATGATGACTCCTTCCCAATCTACGTTAACGGGAGAAATACAGTTCGGGCCCAATTACATCATGTGACTGAAACCGAAGTAGTAACACCATTTTGCCAATACTGTTTCGACGCAATTTGTTCTTCCTGGGGGCTTTGAATCAATTGATTAGACTTTGCTGGTCAAAGGTAAAGGTCACGGTGCCCTTACAGAACGTTTATGGCCATTACTCATGTTGTGAAGACATATTGGAAAGACAAGTAAGTAACTGCAACCTCTGCTTGGAAGAGCATAAAACACAAAAAATCATAATTCTAGTTTAAGATATAATGGGTATATTTAATTAATATGTATTTATCCTTTGTCAGTTTCTATATCCCACTACTGTTGTTACTTCTCTGATTTCAGTTGTACTGTAATAAAGACATTCACCAGTAAAGACAGACTTCAAGTGGTTCACTTTCGTTACCATTTGATGTATTGGGATCAAAACAACTACGTACTTGTGTGCGTGTATCTGCTTGTAGCCTGCATGCGTCGACATGCGCGCGCACTGTCCATATATCCATGCCCTCGCTTGCGTCGAGCAGCTCATTACGGTTTGGATCCATGCAGGACTCTGGCACTCCACGGAGAGACGCGCAGGGCAGGTGGTGCTGCTGAGACAGCGCTCAGTCCATCACAGCCCCCCCTCCCCCCGTCCAGTCCCCGCGAGGCAGTGTTGGATTCCTTCAGTGCTCAGTCAGGGATGCGCATCTGGACCTGAGAGGGTCCCGGGGACATTTACGCGTCGAAGTGCTCCGCAGTACCTCTCCCTGTTCCCCACAGAGGAAATACTCGCACCGGTTGAGGACACTTTGGCTTTTTTTTGTACAGAATGGCAGGCGCAGAGTGCCTTCTTAAAACGCCGAGGTAAGAGACTTTATTATCCCAGGATGGAAAAAAGGTCGCCAATGTTAGGAGCGTAATCCCAAACCAAACATCTTAAATCGTACGTTTGATATTCAATAGTGAACTTTATATTTTGTATGTTGCATGTATGGTGCCACTCATATATTCTCAAGCAATGGTGCGATTATTTTTGTGTAGCACCCTTTTTAAACATCATATTCTACATGTGATATTTCCAAAGGCACTGGAATGAGGTGGTTTGACGTGGACGTTATCTCCTGTCAGTGCGAAGTGTGCCAGTTTGTGTTGGGGGGGGGGGGGAAGCGCACCAAAATCCACGCAGAGGGTTGCAGTAAATCCGCTTTCACGGACGACTGCCAGTGTTTGTGCAGTAAACAAGATGTTTCAGCAGCATGCCTGACCTCACTCATACAATGTGGGGCAATGAAGAAAAGTGTTTGAATTATAAATAATCACATTTACAAAGGCATTTACAAAACATGGCACATTTTGTATTATTAGCAGTTGAACTCTTTCCAAAACAGTCACATTGAAAAGTTGCTTGTTTGCGCATCACTACATTTTCCCGCTGGCCTAGAGATATTCAAGCTTTCACAGTAAATCACAGAATTGGACCTGGGCAGTCCTTGAAAGCCAAAATACATTTCATGGGTTAATGGTCTCTGATTGTTGGGTACCTGCGGGCCCCGGGAGCACGAGAGTGCACCTGGCTGTCAGTCAGCAGCGTGTCGTGATGGGAAGGTCGTTACGCGCAAAGATCAGAAGTCGTGCGTGACGAATCCATCCCTGGTCATCTGCAACAAAAAGAAAATTGGCGGAAAGAGCTCCCGATCTGCATGAGCAGCTTTATTTTTCAAATCCTTTCCACTTCATCTTTTGCAACGTCTTTTGTTGCCAGTTTTCTGCATGCATTCAACATAAACACTGCAGAATCGTGCGTGTGCGCGTGTTTGGATTCCTGTTTTGATATGTGTGCCTCGCAGATACAGCAGCCTATTTAAAGCACATCCACTTATCTCCAGTACATCATATTTTTTTCACCCGCTCAGATTAACCAGCCATTTACAGTAAACTCATAATTTCCTGTGACACAATTATTTACATCAGGCATTACTGCAAATAGATCCAGTTGTGTTGATCCCTCTGGGGTTTAAAGATTAAATGCTTTTTAGCTTTGAAATAGGTGGATTACAGTTTTTCTTTTTTAAAACAGCTGCTCCTATTCAAACATGCATCCAGACTCTTTATTTTCCAAATTGATCCTCATTAATGCCATTGCAGATAAGCTTCGATTTGGCTTATCTCAGTGAAAGCATGCACAGAGGATAATGACGCCTTCCCGGGGTTTTGAGTTGCGTTGAGACTCTGAGAGACATTCCCACGTTGTTGAGTAATGTTGTCTTATGCACCAAAGGAAGGTCGTACATTGGGTTGTCATCCTTTTTTCTTCTTCTATAATCCTCTGCTGCCATTGCTGTGAGAGTCAAACGACAGCAAAGTGCATTTTTGCAGACGTGATATCCAGCACAAACTACAATTTGCTGCAACATGCAGTGTGTTTTTTTCTGTGTCCTGAGCCATGAGGAGAGAGAAGACCTCCGTTAAAGAAACCTTGCTACAGTACAATGACTTCTCATAAATAATAATGCTATGAAAGGGTTGTGACTTCCAAAAAGCATTACAAAAGCCCTTTTGCCCTCTTTAATAAATAATGGGAGGTGACACCTTGGTTGGCACTAAATGTTCCCTTTGTCTTAATGGGGGCATTAGGGGCAGTTGTCTGAAATATTGAGTGTTATATTCAGTACGACAAAACCTGGTTAGTCTTTTGGATGGGTGCCACTTCGGTAGAATATCAACACGTGACATGAGACGGCATTGAATATGGATTGTTACCATAGAATCGGAGATACAGGGTCCCACAATTGAATAAAGTTAGACTGTAGCCCTCCTTTACGCACCAGTCAATCCTCAAATTAAATACAGAGCTTAATCCCAGGTCGAATGTTCGTTAGAGGGTCTTGAGCGTGTTTTCTCCTGTGATTGTGATGTTGTTAAATGTTTGTTTTCCTTTGATCATTTCTTAATAGTGTCCTTGTTTGATGTTGCAAATGGAGCTGCTGTGATGCAAGTCAAATGTGACCTAACAAAGTATTATGGTATTGAGATGTGCACCTCCCGTGCACACTTCAGATCCAACACACTGTTTTTTTTTTTTCAAAGAACACTTGACAGGAACTTGCTCTGACAAAGTCGTCTCTTTGCCCTTTCTGCCCCGCAGTAACTTCCAGTCGTCAGCCATGTTTGACGGCTCTGAAACTGTGGAGGTGGGGGGGGGCAGCACGCAGAGCACCGCGGCCTCGTCCATCAGCGCCTGCAAGAAGGTAAAAGAATGAAAGTGTCTATCTCTGTGTGTGTGTCCCCCTGTGTCTTCTTGTCAACCACGTCTTCTTCTTTCTCTCATCATGTGCGTGTGTGCACCTGTCACTCATATCTGCCTCCCCCTCAGTTTATCTGCATAGTTTAATTTCCTCTCGGGGGTGCTCTGACACCCAGAGGTTGTGCAGTGGGAGGAACAGACCTCAGGTCAGCCCAGTAGATTTATCATCCAGCACTGTGAGAGTGACAGGAGGGTAAATAGCAGAGATTATGTGCTGAGGTGGAGGCTGGATTAAATTTCCTTTCAGATTGTGTGTGTGTGTGTGTGTGTGTGTGTGTGTGTGTGTGTGTGTGTGTGTGTGTGTGTGTGTGTGTGTGTGTGTGTGTGTGTGTGTGTGTGTGTGTGTGTGTGTGTGTGTGTGTGTGTGTGTGTGTGTGTGTGTGTGTGTGTGTGTGTGTGTGTGTGTGTGTGTGTGTGTGTGTGTGTGTGTGTGTGTTCCTAATTAGCCGATACCACTCATGATCTTAACTGACTTCCACTCCAGTGTCCTGTAGAGGCACAAGGTGATATCTTTCTCATTGTTGGGCCTCGGGCTCCGCTGACCGCTGTGATATGACATCAGCTGAAGCTACGTCACCTTCACCTGGCTAAAGGCAGGCACAGATGGTCCTACCCTCAGGGTGCAGGCACGACGGCGGGGCATGAATTGTCACTAAAAATACACAGAGAGAACATGCGTAATATCCGTCACATGCCGGAGTAACTGCAGAAAAATGGATCTATAAATAGCATGTGACTGTCATCCCTTAAGTGCCGTGCGTGGGTAGCGCAAACTGTCCTTTTTTATTCTATTTTTACCTTTAAAAATATAAATATTTTGTTTAACTATTAGCAATAGTAGTATTTCTTTTATTTCTATTATTATTATGTTATGAATGTATGTATTTGAATTAAACACATGCACTTGTATTTAAGTGAAGTCAGTCAATTTTTTTTAATTACATTTATTATTTTAGCATTGCTATTATATTAGCTTGTTGTTGTTGTTGATGTTGTTTTTGGATTCTTGCAATGTGGACAATTAAAAAAGACAATGGTATAAAAGGAATATATACCGTATGATCAAACCCTTGCAGTGTGGTAACCATCAAGGGAATCTTTAAAATGCACTTTTGTTAATAAATTATCATTGTAATTAAGAAGCTATTAAAATAAGTGAAATCGATAGTTAACGGCAAATGATTGTGTCAGTGAAGCAGTCCCTCCGTCATTAACAAAGGCAGCTCAATGACTCTTGGTTTCGTCCTGAGGGCTTCATTAAAGTGTCCCTCCAGGGAGGAGGCAGCCACCGTCCCATACACACTGTGCAGCGTCTGGTTAGCTGACAGATTGTTGATCCAAGGACACTTGCCGTGGAAAAGAAGGTCCTGGAGAAAGGCCCATTCATCCCAGTAACCAGAGAGGGAACACAGATGAAAATGGATATGTGACTAAGCGAGTGTGTGTTAGTCGTAACTTAAAACCAGTTGCTGTGTAGAGCGGGATAAGTTAGGCAAAACATGCACGAAACCCAATATTTGCATTATTATTCTCTTGAACATCCTGCAAGCATGACTCCTTCTTACTAGTGAGCACCGTACAGTGAGTCACGCAGCTTTCTAAACAAGAGAGCAATTATAATGTTTTAAAACACACCTGCTGTTAAACACTAAGACACTTCAGGGGATTTCTGCAAAAAGGTGACCTGACTAACCCGGGTCACTTTGTTTTAATTACATCACATTACATGTTACTTGTTAGACGCTTTTATCGAAAGCAACTTACATACTCAACACTGTTGGCAATCCCCACAGGAGCAATTTGGGGTGAAGTGTCTCAGGGACACAACGACATGCTGACTGCAGTGGGGTTTGAACCTGTGACCCCCTGATCCGAGCACCACCGCACAACCCACTGCGCCACACAATTGCGGTACAAAGCAAGGGCTTGCACTTTTTGGTTTGCACCAACCCAGCTATTTAAAGGATGGATATAACACCACCGCACAACCCACTGCGCCACACGCCGCCCCAATTCTCACACACTTTATCTATAAAGTCTAAACAACACTTGTAAGTTGCTTTGGATAAAAGTGTCTAACATGTCATATAATGTGACACTTCATCCTACTCCTTAAAACATCTGTATATTAAGGATTATAATACTTTTGTTGTTTCCCCTAAAACTAGTCATTTATTTTTGTGTCTCAAGAAAAACACTGGAGACAGGAGCTTCTGATTCGAGTGTTCAATCGCAGTATGTCCCCTCATTTATTTATTTATTTAGGATGCATAATAGTTCTCTCTGCAGCTGGTTCGTCATGTTCTGGTTTCTCCATGTTTTTGCACTTCTTGGAAATCCAGCAGTGGTTTGAGAATACACAAATATGTACAGTATGTGCTGAAGAGAAGTATGCATGAGAGGATGCCTCATGCAGACTCAGATAAACATGGTCACTAAACACCACTCAGCAGATAAAATACACACATTCATGTACTACGCTTTAGGGTTACATTTCTTAAACATTTAAACGACCCTTTAAAGGTCCCCTATTATAATGTTTTTCATCAATATATTATAGGTCTCAGATATATACAGAACATGTCTCTGAAGTGTTGGCTCCAAACACCAAACACATCATTGCAGCATTACCCATAATCCCCTCTGTTTCAGCCCTGTTTCAAAAGTGCTGATTCTGTGTCTGTTACTTTAGATGAAAATAAGGAGCCCCTCCCCACGCCCCTCTGAGAGACATTTGGTTAAAAATAACACAATAGGCGTACTTAGTTCCCACTTAGTTCTGATGAACTAAGTACTGGGAAGTACTAAGTAAAGAGCAGATCGCATTCAAATCCCTGAGGGAGGATTAGTCAAATGAAGCCGCTGACGTCACTTCGTCTTCTTCTGCTTTCTCCCATGTTTTTTTTTGTGTTGCCATAAATTAATCTCTCTCCGTTGGTGCGAGGGGGCTAATGCTAATGCTAATAATGCTAATGCCAGCAAATACAATGGCGGCTTCACAAAACTTGTCAGAGTTTCACAGGGCGTGGTTTGCAATCCGGCCAGCCAATCAGAAATTGGAACTTTTTTCTCCCATGAAAGTACCTGCTCTGTAGAACTAGAACTAGAACTAATTTCTAGTTCCAGATTTTTTGGGTGTGAACGCAACATTTCAAGAACTATCGGGACTATCCTGGGAAAAGTACTCCGGTGTGAAAGCGCCTATTGGTGCTTTAGGAGGAGATTCAGGTGATAAGGTGGGGGGGGGGGGGGTTACCTTGGTTGCTGATTGGCTAATGGTTACACAAGCCAAAATCTGATCAGCTCATTTTCAGACAGGTTTTTATAGAAATGGATCAGGACAAAAAGAGAGAGAATCTTTGTTCCTGAAACTTTCAGAGTCTCTTTACACAGAGGGGACACATGTTGATGTAGAAGAGACATGAAGAAGAGGGGACACATGTTGATGTAGAAGAGACATGAAGAAGAGGGGACACATGTTGATGTAGAAGAGACATGAAGAAGAGGGGGCACATGTTGATGTAGAAGAGACATGAAGAAGAGGGGACACATGTTGATGTAGAAGAGACATGGAGAAGAAGGGACACATGTTGATGTAGAAGAGACATGAACAAGTGGATTTTGCATAATGGGTGACCTTTAATACCTCATCTGTATCACCTTCTCTCACTGTGGGGTGATCTCCTGTACTGATCATTGGTCTGTGTGCAGGTGCTGTGCAGTAACAGCATGATGGACTCCCCGGAGTTCTGGCTGAGGAACGAGAAGGCTCTGTGCCGACTGGGCCTGCTGGACGAGGACACGGAGGGCAGCTGCACCATGGTGAGTGAGCATACGGTGCACCAGGAAACACTTGCTCCCTTATGGCAACAAATAATGGAGCAACTCATCTAGTGTAGAGTCTGAAAGCTGCAGGAGGCGCGCTTGTGGCTTGAAATGACAGCGAGGAATGAATATAAAGACAGAGATGATTGAAAACATTCTTCACTCTGTGTCTTTTGGATTGCTTCTGGGCGTGGAGGTGGTGAAAATGTTTTTTGCAGCAGGTTGATGGTGCTCCTTCGCTGCTTGAGAGTAGCCAGTTCTTGAAGGTCTGGTGTGTCACTATGTGTGCTGAGGAAATGTTTTTAGGATAATCAATAGCCACTTGCATTATAGAGTCAACTGTTACATCTCACATGCAATCATTCCTGATTAGAGACTCTCTAGTGTGGTGGTAGACGAGTGAAAACGTGCTACAACAGCCTTAAACACTAAAATGTAAGTTTCATTGGCTTCTTTTAATGTGATCGCGTGATTATAGGTTAGTATTCTCTTCTTAGTTTAGATTAGCTAAGGCCTGCGTAAGCAATAAACATGACAGTCATATGCCTATCTCCCTAGGGGCTGTGTCATCATGTTAATCGTTGAACATAGCTATCGTATGTTCAACACAGTGTCTCATGAGCTCCTTCTAAGTAATCATACATCCGGTTAGGTACACAGTTACAGTTAGGCCTTTGTTATCATGTGCTACTCTGATACAGAAAAGAGTACATTCAGTATTTTCCCAAAAGAATCGCTGTTTGCACCTGTCGGCCACCGTACGGTAGACTTCTGAAAACACTGTGGTAGAAACGGCATGTTGATACAATGGTGCAAATTACTTGTTGACTTTTTTGATTGACCAGCTTTTGCTCTAAAGAAACCTTAGAGAAATCTGCTTCAAGTTATAGGCATCCCAAAAAGGGGAAAACACCTTCTTAGGTATATTATCCTGAGTGCCTTGACTTTACAGAAAATGTTACCTCTAACTGTACGTCCACACAGCAGCTTTGAAAAAATCTTGAAAATCTTAGAGCTGGGCGTGTCTGAGAGCTTGGGGATTTTTGCGAGCAACGCGACCAAGAACCAATCACATGAATATCCCGCCCCCGACATACAAAGCAAAAAACCATGTATGAGATTAATGTCTATGGTGCTATTTTATGCTACATTCCATGCTGGCTAAAGATACTGTCTATGCTTGCTAGCAATGTTTAAACAAAGTAAAATGGATATAAAATCCCCAAACAGGTGAAAACCTACCAGTTTGACCCACTGTCTCTGCCACCTCCCTCCATGCCTGGTTCCTCCGGTTTGTATCCCGGTAAATAGTTCTGGTCGTAAAGAACCGGGTGATTTGCTACCGTAATTTCTCGTTTGGAATATGAGGAAATGAACTGCGGTCTGTCTCTCCCAGCTTGCACGCGGTTTGATTGGCTAGCGCTTGTACTGTCAGATTTGCATAAACGGGATTTGATTGGCTGACGCTTCCAGCTCAGATTCAAAAGTTGAACATTGCTCAACTTTTGAATCCTGAAAATCCTGAAATACTGGAAATCTTCGCTTTGCTTCCCACAATGCAGTTCGGCGAAAAGCGAGGCAAAGGGAAGTCATCCCCATTCAAAGTCAATGGGCAGAGAAGCGTTGGAAGATTTTTTAAAAGCTGCTGTGTGGACGTACCGTAATGCTGAGAACACTGCTGTCTTTGTTGCTAGCTCTCTGAATGCTTGTGTTGTGCCGTCTTGAAGATGCGTTGGCAGAACACATTTGAATAATATCATTTCTCATCACTTTGCTGGTTGCAATAAACCAAAGGAGTCTTTTTCAAGTAGATGTTATGGAAGATGCAATTTCATTCTGCTGAAAGATTGTGAAAAGATCCATTTTGTCTCAGCAGGCAATTTATTATTGGAAGATTGTTTGTTGTGGTTTATTTGTGTCACTAATAACCATCGTCTCTGCTGTAATACAAACTCTGAAATATTTCCATAGCTTGACTTTCTGCTTTGATTTTGAGAACTCTTGTTGGACTTACGTTTCTGGACTCTCAGCATGAAGACGTGCATGTCGTCTCGACCTCACATGGACTTTCCAATTCGTGCCGCAGATTTGTTTGTTGGTTGACAGGAAACTACAAAGATTTGTTATCGTGGTTGTTAATGAGCCATATTCAGGCTCTCGTCGCCTTCTGCTCGATGCGTGCTGAGATAGATTTAGCACAGATGGAAATCTTCAGACACTGTGACACGATTATAATTGTTATTTGAGCTGACATGGGGGGGCAGACTCTGGCACATACTGTAATTAGATTTTACAAATGTAACTGTTGAGATGATATCTGTAACCATTCAATTCCTATATACTGTCGCTTCATGAACACTGATTCACACAATGTGTTGGAGAGAAACTCCCTCTTGTATGTTTGCCTTTGCAGACCATTTACATGCACAGAAACCTATATAACACACTACAGGAAAGATAAAAAAAAAAATAATAATAATAACAAGATACAACTTTATTTATCCCGAAGGAAATTGTTTTGCCAGAGTTACAAAAATACAATAAACACAGCAGCATAATAATAAAACTGTACCCTAAAAGTGCAGTAAGAGAGCAATTCAATATCTACAGGAAACCTGAAACATAGACGGTCAGTCACATAATTAATGTAAATATTACCAGTATTTAGTAATGCAAAAGAAAACGTAGTGGCAGTTACGCAATGGGACCTCTTTAAAACAAAGGAGAATATACTGTAATTGGCTTTTAAAAAACATAAGGAATGAAGTTACAGACAAAAAATGTTGTTATGATTGTCCGGACTGTTTAAAGCTCCCATGTCATGGCCATTTCTACTGATCACATTTCCATTGTTGAGCTCTACTAGAATAAATGTATATTGTGCAATTTTCCAAACTCACATTAGTTTCTCATCCAGCATCTCTGTATAGTATGTGTATTCACTCTCTGTCCTACACGGCTTGTTGGAGCTCCTGCCCCCGCCCCCCCTCCCTATGAGCCCAGTGTGCTCTGATTGGTCGGGACGTTGCAAGGTTCGTTGCTGCTGTGAGCTGCTGCGAGGAACGGACAGGTTTCCGGGGCGGCGATACAGCGAGAACAAGCGAAACTCATCCTGAGCACACACAAACACTCACAGCCGAAGTGAAAACAATGAGTGTGGCTTGGTATTGAGTAAGAAAAAGGTTTCTAACGCTGTGAGAATGGGTCTGCGGAGAGCATCTCTCCACGATCCCAACTCGTCTATTACCAACCAGGGAGCTCTATGCAAGTCAATGGGACTCCCTGTTAGTTAGCCAAGGGATCCTGTTGTGTGAGGTCCATTTGGGCCAATCCGGTCATTTGTTGTTGATTTGGGTGTTCACACGTCACAGAACCCAGGAAGCAAACAATGGAAAAAGAGAAATCTCCAACGAGGCGTTCTGGGGCAGCATAGACAGGTCTTTTCTGTGTTAGAGTTTTACTACTACAGGGTGTACTTTGAGGGTTTGTGACTGCAGACCGTTTACATGCAGAAAAACCTTCATAACACACAAGGGGACGGGTAATAACCAGAAAAGCATGACCTGGGACCTTTAAAGTACTACTTGGTCTTTTAGCAAGGATTTAAAAATACATCAAGAGAGAAAGCTTAAAAAAAAAAGAGAAAGGCTTTTAGCTCCAGAGGACACACACGCTTAATCCTCACTGTCGCCCAAATCTAATGTGCCACCTTTGATCACTCACTCATTGTTAATTGCAAGTTAAGCATGAATAACATTCAAGATTTCCATCTGTCAGGCGCTCCAAGGCAGGGCTTTTTTTTTGGGAGTGACATCAGCTGTTTTTTCCTTTAAAAACTGCATGACGTATCTTAACACTGCAGGATTTTTTTTTTATAGGCGAGAAGAAATAGCATCATCAGAATTTCTGAAAATGAATGAAATATATACCCACGCTTCAGTGATAGCCGAGCAAGCCTGATTCTCCTTCCCTCGGGGTGTAATCAGTTGTGTCACCTTAAGCTGCGAAATATCTCGTCTCTTTGACATTTCTTGGGTTTTTCTGAAATGACACCTCCACAGTCTGAGCAGTGCTATCTGTGACCTCGCTGATCAGAGCCTCAGCTCAGTGATCCGCGTTTAATTATAAGAGCAGGGGGGTCAGCTCACAGAGTCATGGTCCTTAAATAAATCTTCCCAAGCAGTGATGCTGAAACAAGAAGCCATTATCTGTTTCTCTGCAGACTTAAAGCAATGAACCGCCATTACATGTGCACACAGCGATCAAACATAGCATGGTTTTGAAGCCTTATATAAAATAAGCCGTTCAAACCTGGTTCTGTTTGTCCTTTCAAAAACATTATCTAAGTAAAAGTACACACAGTTTTGCTTTATATTCCCATTCCACTGCGTAATACATGTTTTAAAGCATTACCAAGGTAACCGTAATAGCAGTAATTTGGCAAGAGCGGTGGTCTCACACACTTGTGTCTCACTTTGTAAGTGTGAGTGTTAAATGTTCCTGAAGTCTTCAGACACCAGCTGCATCGACCGGGACGAGACGTCCACAGAACAGCTGTGCATTTTATCAGTGTTTACTTAAAGATATTCAGATACGGCAGCTCCCAGTGTATTCTGATGGGAAAAACAAAACACTTTATACAGTTCAGTGTGTTGTCTGAGGGGAAACGCTCTGTGCATCTGTCATTAGATAGAGCACTGTGAAGATTCATGTATTTTCAACATGACTCATGTCCCCCATGTGTTTGGTCATGTGCATGTGTGCATTTGTGTATCTATCTCTGTCTGTCTACAGCCAATCTCACATACTACTTAACCCATCCGCCTATATGTGTTTGTTTTTTTATTAACAATATTCATGCTGTCATTGACTGGTCACTCCAACAACTGTTTCATTTTGACTTTTGTTTCCACTAGTGATAATGAATGATTCCTGTCCAAATCTGCATGCATAGGAAACAAATAGTATACCTGATTTGTTTTCCATCCTCTCAAATATGCACTGGGCATATGTACACATACATGGGCAGTGTGTAGTGTGTGTGTAAGAAGTGTGTGAGAGCGAGAGATGTTGGCGATAGCAGCACAGGGAAAGGTTAGCAGTGTCTAGTGGCAGGAAATCAGTTTGGACATGAATAAGTACTGCAACTCCTCAAAACCCAAGGAGTTGTGTATTTCTTATCTCCTTTTATACCTCCTATCAATACATATTATGTTCATCACTGTCACAACAAACAGACCAAACTGTTTATCTCAGACCGCAAGCCGTGGCCGCCACAGGATAGTCACACAATTATTGAACATAGCTACTCATTTAAAAAAGAAAAAGTGCAATAGAGTAGGCCTTATTAAATGTGTCCCATTTAGAAAAAGGAACCAACTGGCTTCCCAGAAATACACCCTCCAAGTGTAAACGAACAAACGGTTCTTGAGATGGTACATGTTCTCTTGTGCAAATAAACACATCAATCAATCAATCAATCAATCAATCAATCAATCAATCAATCAATCAATCAATGTTTATTTATATAGCTCAATATCAAACATGTTACATTTGTCTCAGTGGACTTCACAGTTTGTACAGAATATCAGTATGACAATACGACACCCTCTGTCCTTCGACCCTCTGTCCTTAGACCCTCTGTCCTTAGACCCTCTGTCCTTAGACCCTCACATCGTACAAGGAAAAACTTCCAGAGAAACCCCACAGTTTAAAGGGGAACATGGGAGAAACCTCAGGGAGAGCAACAGAGGAGGGATCCCTCTCCCAGGACGGACAGAGGTGCAATAGATGCCGTGTGTAAATCGAAGAGATAATACATTTACAACATAGGTAGAACGAATGTTTGGAAATGCATGTGTGTATAATAGGAAGATGAATCCACGACTCAAGATCCAGGGCTCAGGACCACAGCAACAGGATCATCCATGACTCGGGATCCCGGCATATATAGACACCACAAAGAAAGACATTTGGGGAAGCTGGGTTAATCGGAACATGAGAGTACACAGGTACAGAGAGAAGGAAGAAGTAAGATGTCCCCCGACAAACTAAGCCTATAGCAGCAAAACTAGAGGCTGAATCATTGTTCTCATTTGTTACCATTCTCTTTGTTTGCTATTTTTCAGAACATTTTGAACAAATAGCAATTTCAAAAAGTAGTGGGGACATTTCCCCCGGGATAAATGGGAGGGAGAGTCTAATCCTAACTGCTTGAAGAAACATAACAGCAGTGGTGATAAGGTCGCACCAGGCAGATATTTGCAGTTTTTTACTTGCTTTTCGTGACGAGAGACTTGAAACGTCACTTTCTGCCAACTCCTACCTGAGTGTCTGATTATGCAGACAGTTTTTTTGATCTCCATTGTTCTTTTGAGAAATGCACGACCAAAGCTGCTCCATCTTTCAGTTTTTGTTTGAGTCAGACAGTGGTCGTTTGTTTTCTTGACTTCCTGTGCGAGCAGATGGCCCGTCCTCCCTCAGCGTCGCTCTCGGACTCTCGTGACGGATCGCTGCTCCGACTCTCGATCCTCCGTTGGCGTTTTTTCGCAGCCGATCAATCAAACGGCACCGTAGGAACGATGACACTGTGAGGAATACATTCTGATGTGCTGGACTGAACTGTACAGAGAGGCAGGAAGGAGGAGTGTGAAAACTGAGAGGAACGTTAAGAAGAAGACGATGAGACGATAGAGGTTTCTCAATACTCTCATTTCCCCTCCTCGACTCCTTTGCTCGACTCCTATCCTCGTGTCTTAGTCCCGCCCACAGGAGATGCGAGCGGAGGACTGAGGAGGGGAACCGAGGAGAGAGGAGGGGAAGCAGCAGGCGGTTAGAGAAATGAGAACTCCTCTCCTCTGAGCGGTCATTTTAAAGAGACGTCCATCAATGATGACAGGAGGCACAGCAGCCCTCTGTCTGATGGACAGATGTGTTCATGACCACTTATATATTTACTTTGATTCATTCACAGTGCCGTATAATGAGACAACAACAGGCTACAGATGCGGACATATACACACACATATATTTATATAAATATATACAATTTCAGAATCAAACAAGTACGAGAGCACTCTCATAATAACGAAAGACAATCGGAGACTGGATATATCCCCCAGATACAGATATTAATTTCATGATGATAAACTTTGTGGAACAATTATGAAAAAATGTGAATGGAAGTGGCGACGGAAAACTGACACAAAACAACAACAAACTTTTGCCGAGCCAATTGGAGAGTTTCATCAGCAGCACGGGGTAAAAACCACCAATCAGCGCTCAGCTCGAGATACCAGCGAGTCGTTTCCCATCAAGCATTTAGCTTCCGCAGCCCGTGGAGAGGAACTGCGCCGCCTCGCCGCGCCTCGCTTTCAAGGCCGCGGGCGTCTTTGTCCCGCGAGATTTCAACGTCTCATGTGAGCGAGCCTCCAGAGCAAGTCGGACAAAATGACTAACCATCATGCAACGCACGAGCAAGACGTTGATCGAAATTGCGCAGGTCTCGCTTGTCTCAAACAAGCCCTACTGTCTATAAATTAGAGTATTGAGAAAACTCTTATGCAGATTGAGAGGCAAAACATTGGAAACTCTGTCAGCGGAAAGTGAAAAAGACCAAAGCGTAGTGAGGGGAGGAATTATCTTTTTGATGACTTAGCCTTTTTATTTCAGCTTTAATGGACCAACGCAATTATAGTATTGAATTGGATTTGGCTAAAGGTTAAAAGAAGACTGCTCTGATTTCATTGGAAGCTGACTATAAAACTCCACATTAAACCAAATGAATCCGTTGGGCTGAGTTCTCTAAGAAATGTGTGTTTGAGGGTGAAAATGATCTGTTTTACAGAAACAGCCCTAAATAGTGAGGGGACAGGGCCAAAAGAAATGCGAGCTAAATAAAAGATAAAAGCTTTGAATTAGCTGCGTTTCGCTCCATCACCTCTGGCTGCAAGCTGCTGTCACCTTTGATCACTCGTGTTTTAATGCATGAAGTCTCAGAGAAGAGTCATGTTGCTGTGATAGTCACACTGCATTTCATCACAGCCCTCAGAGATTTGACAGCGTGTGCATTTTAAAGGTGAACGCGGCATCTTATACGTTTTTTTTTTCTTTTCTTGCATGACTACTATTTGCATAATCTCTGTGCGGTTCTTTCTATAGATCTGTGTTTTAAGCCGATGTGACACTGATAACACATTATGCCTGGAAAGAGGGTTATCTTGGGGCAATAAAAGGCGTTTTACCCCTCAAAAAGAAATGGAAACAGATTATTAACCTGGTGCTGCTCTTTCACCAACAGTCATCACCACACCACAGAGAGGCAGTGACGACGTGTTAGGATTTTAAACCTAGAAGTTAGAAGTTAATAATAATACATTTGATTTATAAAGCACCTTTCATTGCTAACAGAAATCCCAAGGTGCTACAGGAGGCATAATAAAAACAAACAAAAGTTTAATCGATAATTGCTTCGTGCCCAACTCACATGTTTGCTTCCCTTTCTTTAAAACACATGCTTAGCCAAATCAGAGAGTTGGTGGTTTTTCTTTTTGTCGTTGCTTTTAATTGAAACTGAGCCGTTGTGTTCATCAGTAAAGTGGAACTTGTGTGAACTATTCAGATCTTAAACCGCACTGTAACTTTTTATTCATGTAATTTTTCTTTTAATGTTTATTTGATTATCTTTTCTTTTTCATGACTGTTTTTAAATGCCTTTGTCTGAATGTCTTTTCAGGTGCTATATAAATAAACTTGCCCTCCTCACATTATGCGCTTTTTACACAGAAAGACATTCTGGTTTTAAGCTTGATATCTGTCCGCCTGCTTAGAATCTGAAACCCTGCAGGAGAAATTCATTCATCACTGGATTAAAACACTTCAGCCTGGTGTAGTGAGTCATGTCCTGACCCGTCCTCTTCCCGGACCAGAGAGAGGGAGAGCAGAATAAATACGCTGTCAGCTGAGGCGCTGATTTACAGCAGGATCAGAGCAGGAAGACAACTCTCCGTTACTTCAGACTGTCCATTTGACATGATGAGAAACCCCAGTTTTCAATGCAGGTCTGTGCTTTAAAAATGTGCTTTATAAGGACATAAAGGGGTAATTTACATATCCCCAAACCAGGCTCGGGGACTAACGGATTACATGTAAACAGATGAAGTAATCAGGATGTAGAAACAGGTAACTTTATTCCCTTACGCCTCGTCCACACAGCAGCTTTGAAAAAATCTTGAAAATCGTGGAGGTGGGCGTGTCTGAAAGCTTGGGGATTTTTTGCGACCAACAACCAATCACACGAATCTCCCGCCCCCGACATACAAAGCAAAAACCCTGGAGATTTTATGCAAGCAATATATATATATATAAAATCCCCAAACAGGCGAAAACCTACCAGTTT
>NC_136902.1:87928680-88121180 GCF_949606895.1 Notothenia rossii | reverse complement strand
CGGTTATCTCCATCTCTTACCGTAGCTACTGCAGCTATTCCCATGATACTGTTTGAAGTATGATGAAGCCATTTCCAATCACATTTGACTAGTTATGAAATAGAAGATTGACATTCAAATTAAAAAATGTTTTTCTTGTTTTGGTAAAAAATAACATAATAACAACAATGTCACACAAATATTGAATCAGATACAAATATAAATTTGGGATGTTTTCGACGGAACTGATATAAACTGTAACCTCACTAGATGGCGGAGGCATACTGTGAAATTCAATTATTTTATCAAACAAATAATTCCAAAGTCAAGAACTGATGAAGTTAATCAGTTTCAATTCGGAGAGGACACAACTTAACTCTCTAACTTAAAAGAGTTTAACCTCCTTATTTAATTTTTTAGGGAATAAAAAAACACAAATTGAGGGACATGTTTCTTAAACTTTCGAACACCAAAGATACATTTTTGCTGAAGGTTGAACTGAAATATCCTCTATTCCACTGCTGCCTGCTGCCCCTGAGGCTGCCTCCAGATTTTCCTCCTGTTGAGTTTATTACCCACCATCTTTTTCACTTGGTTGTCCCCAGCACAGGTGGTCAGTCGCCCCTGAGTTTCCCTCTGTTTGGCTGGGCTGATGTTGGGCACAGCTGTGGAAGGACACCAGAGTGTGATGTTCTGCGGGTAACCACAGTGAGGATGTTTGATTGGATGGATTTTAACAAAGTCAGTTTTCTTTTGACACTGTCCAAAGTAGCTAACTTGAAGTTGGTGCAATATCTACTTTTAAAGTGGATCAGCGGTATATGAAAGGGTTAGTTTGAAACAATAGTGCCAAAAGTCTGCAAGATGTACAGGGATTACAGGAGGGTTGTTCTTCGAAAAATATGGAACAAACGTGAAGTTGCACGCAAGGATAAACAGATACAAATTGGAGGTTAAAGATGAGATTACAGTGACTTTGGACCATCACAATCTAGTCAATTCAACATTTATGGAAATCACGACAATGGGAATTACTGGCAAAACATGATTCCTTCGACGGAGGCATTAAAAAACATGTGTCATGACTTCAAGGTGACTTTTTACCTCATCATTGTATTACTGGTGTTTGTGCCCAATTTAAAGAGGACATGTGGCGCTCATTTTAGGTTCGTAATTTAATTTAATTCTTCTACTTTGATGTGTTTAAATCTAACCCTCTTTAATAGTTTCAAGCTCATCTTTGCCCTGCATCTGGCTGCAGATATATGCCCTGAATCTAAATGTCAATGTGCTACCAACCAAGAATCACCTTGCAGCTTTTCTACACTATAACGCACTTAAATGTATAATTTCATATACAGTATGTCTCATTGTCAACTTCTATGCATTCCACACCACAATAGGGCCCTTGCTCGGGAGCACTTGGGCAGTATTCATTTAGAAATTGAAAAGCTTCCCAGAAAGACACATTCCCCCCCGCCTGCCATCGCATCGCCTGCAGATAACACACAGTTTTGAGGAAAAGCAAGTGATCCACGGTTTTGACCTTGAGGAGGGTGGAAGCAATTTAACCCCATCAGATGGTGTGAGCCGAGAGGCAGTTGTTCTAAATTTGGAGAGCAGAGGGCCGTCTAGTCATCTCTACGACCGTGTGAGACGAGCCCAGGGACACGCTCTAATTCTATCAGTTTCTCAGAGAGAGAGGCCACCAGACGCTGTGCGCTCACGCCTGTCCCTGCATGGTCATCAGGAAACAACAGGAGGATTAAACAGGTGTTGGAACTCAATCATTAACTTCTACAACATCCAACCTGTTCATAAAGAAACGATAATAAGCTGAATGAATAAAAGTCAACTTTCAGTTTGTGTGTACAGACAGAGAGATCGAATTACCGTTTCCCACAATCCTGAATGCAAACATTACAAATATATAAAAATATGTGTACAAAAAAATATATACCTGTACATACACAATCAACAGACACATTTATAAAGTACATATGCACACATTAAGACATAAATAAAAGCACAACAATCAATATATCCAAAATAACAGTCACTTCAACGTGTTTGAAATGTGTTCTAGTTTATTTTTTCCGGATGTTATTTTAGTTTTAGTTCAGGCTCTGGTTTCAGACCCCATTTACACGGGAGCGCAAACGAACCGAATTCGGTTTCAAAAAAGTCTTCCGTTCACACGAGACCACTTGAAACGCTGTAGTACATATGCCGGACCTGTAAGTGGTGCTGTACTTCTGCCACAAAATACACCAAAAGCAGCGAAGAAGACCCCCGAGCATGGTTGCCATGGTTGCCATGGTTACCCTTCTGTTTATTCTCCACGGTGGATTTAGCAAACATGTAGTTCATGTAGTTCTCCATGTCCACTTGTTGCTGATGGTTGTGGTAGAGGACCTGTAGATTTAGGAGCACTAACATCTGTAGCATGGTGGTCAGTAGCAGACAGTAGCTACTGACCATGCTACAGCAGTGAGCAGCAGAGGCTGTTGGCGAAAACACATCAGCAATGACGCGGGTGACGCGGGGGTGAGCAGCAGAGGTGGGGAGAGGCGGGGCTATGGCTTCATCGTTATCAGGAAATGATCGTATAGGGCTTACACACGGAGCCGGTTGGCCCCCAGAGCGTTCCGTTTGCAGATCTATCCACCTTGGGACCCGTTATCGTTTGCGGGGTCCGTTTCCGCAGTTCCGTTACGGCCTCGTGTGAACGAACGGGCTATACGAAAGAGAAAAGTAGCAGATACAACCATTTCGTTCTCGTGTAAACAGCGCCTCAGAGAGAAGGTGAAAAACATAAAAGGGCCCCTTTAATCTATCAGCAACAGAAACAAAACAATGTGACATTTCTGCAAATGGACTAAAAACAAGAATTAAAGGCCATATTTTCTTTCAAAATAGGGTCACAAATGGCAAAATGAAGGTATTGTCTTTGGTTTCAATAAATGCTGTTGAATAATCTGTGCATGATGTTGACATTTAGCAGCTCCTCTTACAAAAGGTCCTCGTCGTCACACTCGGTAAACTGATCAGAACAACAGATAAGCAATTGACCAATCGGTGGTACTCTCCAGTGAAAAACACTCATTATGTCGAGGAGAAATTACAAAAGGAGCCGGCCTCTCGGTACTCAGATAAATGTTAGAGGTGACACATGAAGGGCAGAGAGAGGAAAGTGCTTGGTTGGATCCGGGGGGGGCTGGAAAAAAAACATTCATTCAGTCATTGTCAGCTCTCATTGACTTCCCATTTCTTATACTCGACTGACTGCGTTTTTCGGGCAACAATTTTCATCACATTATGCCTAATAGTTTGGAAAATATTATGTTTGACACTGGAGGATACCAGATTGGAGGTAAAAGGCTAATTGCCCTCCTCTGATTGTGCCGCATTACCGCCTCAGCTGAAGGACATTCAGACAGGCTCTGGTATCGCCTTTTGAATTCAAAGTGAGGCAGAATTTGAAATATATAAACTCATGAGTACATAGATTTATTTCAACAGTCAGGCAACGTGATATTAGAAATAGTAATAATATACTTGCACCTTGATGCTGGATGACATGATTTCTGGGAATACATTTACATGGAGTTGAATGCGTCACAGATACATTAAAGAAACGAAAGATATATTATATCTCATATGGCGCTGAGGCTGTTTTTGAAGTCTCGCCCGATGGATCTAGCACACCTCAGTTCAAGGGGAAATTATTTCAAACAGCGATGTGTGTCAAGATTGTTTGAAACTATATATATATGCTTTCCAGCTGATTTCAGGTCTAGAGAGGAGAGAAGGGGGAAGGTAGCAGCAGGTACAGCAGATCTGGGGATTTAAAGAGACAGCAGGATCCCACCTGTGTGAGTTTTGAATTGTAAACATAGACAGTGACTCACATAAGGTTTGCTAAGTAATGACGAGCAAGGTTACAATTAGCAGTGGTGGAAAGTAACTTAGTACATTTACTCAAGTGGTGACTCAGAGGTGGAAGAAGTACTCCTATTCTCCTTAAAAGTAGTAGCAATACAGTCAAATTACACAGAGATTATCAGCTTATTATTTATCAAAGAGGTTTGAACAGAACACAATTTAACTAACTTCAAGTATATACACTGAACAAAAATATAAATGCAACACTTTTGTTTTTGCTCCCATCTTTCCTGAGATGAACTCAAAGATCTAAAACATTTTCTATATACACAAAATAACTCTGAAAACGTGCAGTTTTGCTTTATTGGGGGAATCTGGGGGGGTCCGAAAACCAGTCAGTATCTGGTGTGACCACCATTTGCCTCACGCAGTGCAACACATCTCCTTCGCATAGAGTTGATCAGGTTGTTGATTGTGGAATGTTGTTCCACTCCTCTTCAATGGCTGTGCGAAGTTGCTGGATATTGGCAGGAACTGGAACACGCTGTCGTATACGCCGATCCAGAGCATCCCAAACATGCTCAATGGGTGACATGTTAGGGTTAGGGTTAGGGTTTAACCCTAGGGTTTTCTGACCCCCCCAGACCCCCCCAATAAAGCAAAACTGCACGTTTCAGAGTGGCCTTTTATTGTGGCCAGCCTAACGGCCCGTCTACACTACAGGCATGAAAAAATCTTGGAGCTGGGCGTGTCTGAAGCTTGGCGATTTTTTGCGAGCAACCAATCACATGAATCTCCCGCCCCCGACATACAAAGCAATAGCAATGTTAAAACGAAGTAAACTGGATATAAACTCTCCAAACAGGCGAAAAAACTATCAGTTTCACCCACTGTCTCTGCCACCTCCCTCCATGCCTGGTTCCTCCGGTTTGTATCCCGGTAAATAGTTCTGGTCGTAAAGAACCGGGTGATTTGCTACCGTAATTTCTCGTTTGGAATATGAGGAATCAACTGCGGTCTGGCTCTCCCAGCTTGCACGCGGTTTGATTGGCTGCGCTTGCACTGGCGGGATTTGCATAAACGGGATTTGATTGGCTGATGCCAAGCATCGATGAAGTGAGCAATGGAGGCAAAGCAACGGAGGCAAAGCAACGGAGGCAAAGCAACAGAGGCAAAGTTGAACATTGTTCAACTTTTGATGCCGATAGATGCTCGTGATGCTTGCAAAGCCATGCCATGCTCCCCACAATGCAGTTCGGCGAAGATTAAAAATCTTCTACGTCACCCCATTCAAGTGAATGGGCGAAGCGTTGAAAGCATTTTTTGATGCCTGTAGTGTAGACGTACCCTAAGGCACACCTGTGCAATAATCATGCTGTCTAATCAGCATCTTGATATGCCACACCTGTGAGGTGGGATGGATTATCTCGGCAAAGGAGAAGAGCTCACTATCACAGATTTTTTCAGATTTGTGAAGAATATTTGAGAGAAATGATTATTTTGTGTATATAGAAAATGTTTTAGATCTTTGATTTCATCTCATGAAAAATGGGAGCAAAAACAAAAGTGTTGCATTTATATTTTTGTTCAGTGTATATTGATAAGTAATGAAGAGCATGGTTACATTTAGCAGTGGTGCAAAGTAACTAAGTACATTTACTCAAGTGGTGACTCAGAGGTGGAAGAAGTACTCAGAAATAAAGCAACTTTCTAAAACTCACCACAGTTTAAAACCCATTATAACGGCCCGTCCACACAGCAGCGTGCATTGCTTCAACAGAGATGTTTCCCATTCACTTTTAATGGGGTGACGTCAAGCTTTGCCAAACTGCATTGTGGTTCCGTCGCGTTGCTTTGCCTCCGTTGCTTTGCCTCCGTTGCTTTGCCTCCGTTGCTTTGCCTCCATTGCTCACTTCGAAAGTTGAGAAAAATTCAACTTTTCAAGCGTCGACGGAAGCGTCAGCCAATCAAATCATATGCCAGTACAAGCGCTAGCCAATCAAACCGCGTGCTTGTGTGTTTGGGGCGAGAGATCCATGTGATTGGTTGTTGGTCGCGCGCCAGACACGCCCACCGGCAAGCTTCAACGCACGCTGCCATGTGGACGTACCGTAAAGGATCGATTCGCTACAAGTTTGAACAAAAAACACAACCTTTTGCTTACCCCTATCTCACAATGATTATTCTGGATAACTTCACTGTGGACAATTTACATTATACATACAGACCGATATTTTTTTCTCTTTATTTAAGTACGATTTGAAATGCTGGACTTTTACTTGTGACAGAGAAGCTTTACTATGTAGTCATCAAAACATACTTGATGTACCAAAAGTAGCTTTTGTGCTTAATGGCCATTTTAGATACATATATAAAATGACTTGTGTCCATCACAGCTTGTAAAGGTCGAGCTCATTTTAATAACTTGATATACTGCTGCTGGATATTTAAACATATTTAAGTCCAAGTTTTTGTATTTCCTGATTATTATTTTGTATTAGCTTAGAATCTGGAACGGTAGAGTAAATAAAGCTTTTCAAATAAATGTTTTGGAATTGAATATGGCTTCTAAAATGGTGGAGTTGTATAAAATAGCATATATTGAAAATACTCAGGTTGAATACAGTACATACTTAAGTAAATGTATCTTCCCCCACCGACTGCACTTATGTACAACTTGTACCTGTATACCTGAGTTTTTTCTTTCTATGCCACTTTATACTTCAACTCCATTTATTTCATGGGGTACCTTTTACTATTTTTTGTGATTTTGGGCTGAATAAATAAAATGTGATTGATTAGTTTTGACCTACTTACTTACCTACATTAGATTCAAGATTCAAAACTTTATCGTCATACGCACAGTAACCACAGTGTGCATATGGCAATGAAAAACTTAAGTCCCAGCCTCCTCCAACAATGCAACATAATATATATAAAACAAATAAAACCAATAAAATAGTGCAAGAAATGACCTACAGTAATACCTTCTACTTTTTCTACTTGTATCAATGCAGTACTTTAACTTGAAATTATTTACAGTGTAGAATTACTTAACTAAAGAATCCCCCAAAAAATGTCCATCACTGGCACTTAGTTAGACGTATATAACTATGTATATGTTCGTGACTGAGACCTTCAACTCCATTCAATTCAAAGGGCTATTTTGGGCTACATAAATACAATTTGATTGATTCGATTTGACCTACTCCTAAAAAGTATATTTATCTGATACCTTCTACTTGTTTTACTTCTCAATGCAGTACTTTTTATTGTGATTGAGTATGTTTAGAATGACTAAATGTACTTAAAAGTCCCATCATATGCTTTTCTGGTTATTACCCGTCCCCTTGTGTGTTATGTAGCTTTTCCTGCATGTAAACGGCCTGCAGAGTGACAAACCCTCAAATTACACCCGGTTGCTAAAAACGCCATTGTAAAACATAATCACTGATGTTCCGCTGTAACGGTGGTTGACTCATCAGAACAGAGTGGAAGAGCTGACCAATCAGAGCACAGTGGGCTCATAGGGAGGTGGGGGGGCAGGAGCTCCAATAAAGCGTGTAGGACAGAGTGTACATGCTATACAGAGATGCTGTATGAGAAAACCAATGTGAGTTTGGAACATTGAACAATGTAAATATATTTTAGTAGACCTCAATGATGGAATTATGATCACTGGAAATGGGACCTTTAACTAAATAATTCAAATGTACTTTTCAATCACTGGCACTTAGTTTGATATATAAATATGTATATGTTCGTGACTGAGACCTAAAGTCCCCCTAAAGCAGGAGCTCAGAGTACGGGATCTCAAGTGGGGTCTCAGCTGTGTGTGTGTGTGTGTGTGTGTGTGTGTGTGTGTGTGTGTGTGTGTGTGTGTGTGTGTGTGTGTGTGTGTGTGTGTGTGTGTGTGTGTGTGTGTGTGTGTGTGTGTGTGTGTGTGTGTGTGTGTGTGTGTGTGTGTGTGTGTGTGTGTGTGTGTGTGTGTGTGTGTGCACTGTGGTTTGAAACAGCAGCCGGCGGACAGTACCACAGTCCCAGCTGACGTGAGGACTGCGTCACATGCCATTAAACGTGCATTCGGGTATAATGACGGGTGGGATTGGAGGGGAATGAGGCAGAGGATGGGAGAGGGGCGCAATGCAGGAGTGGAGACAGAGGAGGGAAATAGAGACAGAGGAGGGAAAGAGAGACAAAGGAAAGAGAGACAGAGGAGGAAAGGAAGGCATGTTTTTGCACACCATGACAGAACAGAAAGCCTTCTTCGAAAGGTGTTTGCCAATGGGAGCCTTTCTGCGCTTCAGAGGCAGCAGACAGTGACTGTTGTTGAGTCACTAATTTAAGAAAAGCTGTTTGGTGTGTAGGATTTGCGCGGTGGGAAAAACAAAGCTTTCCCTCTGAGCACTCTCACATCTGAGACACTTTAGTTTCTACCCTACACCTGCTCAGCTTCTGTGGTACAGAGGCACAGTTCATTGAAAATATAGATTGCAAGAAACACAGTATTGTTTTTAAAGAGGATACATATTGCTCTCTGGGGGAGTGTGTGGGAGAGAAAGTCCCTCTGGGGGGATCACAGGGATTTGAGGTTTTACAGACCATTTAGATCAGGGGTGTCAAACTCAAATACACAGTGGGCCAAAATAAAAAAAATGGGTTCTAGTCGAGGGCCGGACTGGTTCAATGTTTATTGCAGAACTT
Organism: Notothenia rossii; assembly: GCF_949606895.1. NCBI lineage: Eukaryota > Metazoa > Chordata > Actinopteri > Perciformes > Nototheniidae > Notothenia > Notothenia rossii. The sequence continues at coordinate 88,112,612 of NC_136902.1, read as the reverse complement.
ATTGAAATGAACTTATTGCACATATTAAACCTGGAACTAACAAAGCTTAAATGATTGCCTATAAAAACAACATTAAACATTCAATAATCAGTTGCATTCATTTCTTATGGCTCTATCTGCAGCTTCTCCAGAGTCATTTCTTATGATTACATTTTCCCACAGGCCAACAACAGCTTCAACAAAACTATTTCCCTCAAAGAACAAACCAAACATGCCCTGTTGTCGTGAGAGAAAAAGTGCAGAAGGAAACATCCATTAAAGGTCGTTTTCTCAAAATGAGTTTTTTCTCCTACTCTGAGCACAAAATTTCCACTTCAGTAGCACGTAGACACACCAAACCTTCCAGTTATATTCCTATCCATATTCTGAAGGCTTTTACAGAAGGGTTTGTTCATTTATCATTCATAGCCTGAATTATATAACATTTTATACCTAAAAACATGGCGAAAATTGATATTTTAGGGCTGTTGACAGTATTTTCTGATTTATTTAGTGATAAAAAGAGATATAAAAAATCCCTTCTGTAAAAGCCTTCAATTCTAATATGACAACAAAATGAAACAAGAATTTTGAACCTGGCTTTATCCAATAAAAAAAATGTGTTTCCTGAAATGTGTTAAAATATGCGCATATTTAATGAGATTATGACTAATTTGCATATTTAAACATGCTATTTCTGAAAACTTGTAATACAAAAAACAATTGCCTTGTTGTAAGTAATTAACTGGAGAAATTTCTAGCTGATATCTTTAAGTTAAAAAAATTACCCTATTCACCTGTAGTGTCTCGCCTTAAACTCAGTGAGCTGCTCTGTGATGCTAGTTCAGATACTTGGCATCTCATCTTGGGTGCAAGGTCATCAATGTTTGGGCTCAGGCTCTGAGCTGAGGAAACCCTCAGGGTGGAGTGAAGGTGTGCGTGCAATATACCGGCGGGCTAGATCTAATAGTAATTAGAAATTATCCTGCGGACCGAAATTAAATCCACCACGGGCCGGATTTGGCCCCCGGGCCTTGAGTTTGACACATGTGGGTTAGATGCACAAAAACCTATATGACACACTACAGGAAAGAGAAACTCCCAAAAGCATAATGAGGCCTCTTTGAATATGTGTTAAAAGTCACATTTGAATGAAGTATTGTTCAGCTGCTGAGATGTCTTGGTATACAAATCGTATTCTACAGACTTAACAAAAACACATTTGTTCGATACAGATCCTCTTGAGAAAGTTACACCATGATCTTGCACTATATTTTTCAATGATAATGAGAATAATAACAATGAATGACATCACAATTACGATATTAGTTGGAAAAATCGGAATTCATAATTGTTTGACTGAAGTACAATCTCCCCATTGAGTTTGTCCCTCTCTTTTTGTCTCCCTCAGATCTGCTTTGTGAATCTGGACCCTCAGAAAACAGACTATCGCGACGACAAAAGCATCAAGGTGAGCATAATCCTCATCCCTTTTTTTTCCCGCCTACTTTTAATCTCCCAGGAAATCTGTATTTCACATTATAATCATCGGCTCAGTTGCCATGGAGTCAAGATCATTACCCAGAATTAGAGGGCTGATTGGTTTGGATGATGTGCAGCGTTTGCAGCTGGCGGTTGGCAGCATGGCACATGGCTGAAGACTTCTCACAGAAATCATTTTATAATTATGTGTTGGAAGCACACAGCATGCATTTATGTTCAGTTTTGAAAAAGCTTTTTTCTTTTGATCATCTCACACTGTCAATGTGCTCCGACAGAAACTGGCTTCGGTGTCTCCAGACCTGCCAAAGATGGTGGAATTGCTGACTGTCCACCAGCCCAAAGAAAATGAGATCCTACTTCTGGGTGGGCTGGAGGCCTCAGAAACCTGCCAAACACTCCCCCTCTCCCCCTCTAAGGTGAGTCTTTGAGTCCTTACAAGTATATCCAGCCTTTAAATAGCTGGAAGGTGGTGCAAAGCAGAAAGTGCAAGCCCTTGCTTTGTGCCGCAATTGTGTGGCGCAGTGGGTTGTGCGTTGGTGTTCGGATCAGGGTTCAAACCCCACTGCAGTCAGCATGTCGTTGAGTCCCTGAGACACTTCACCCCAAATTGCTCCTGTAGGGATTGCCCACAGTATTGAGTATGTACCAGTGAGTAGTATGTCGTTTTGGATAAAAGCGTCTAACAAGTGACATGTAATGTAATGTCATGTGTAATTAGGTTTCATCCTTTGGTGCCAGGAAGAAATCCACTGGAGCCACTTCATTCATTTAATCTAGTTATTCTAACCCATTCACTCCAATACAAACATCTCACCCTCTGTAGCATAGCAGGCCTACTTTTTATGAAAAACATGTACAATTTCACACTGCTTTGAGGATTTAAACAAGTATAGAAAAACAAACTATAGCAGCTGAATAATATCCCTTTCTGTTTTGATCTGTATTAATCCCTAAATCCAATATTCCCTTGCAACCACTGAACATTCACAGACTTTTTATCCACCAAATAAATCATTGTATAAAAACATTGTTAGAATCAATACACAGCCTGAGGAGACAATTAAACTTGCATGAGCATATCTACTGAATTAGTAGTATGCGGAAGAAATGAACCAAAACAGACATTAAAGCTTCATAAACTCACTGAGTAAGCAGGTCTAAGATGTTTATGATACCATATCTCATATTGTGTGACTGTATGTGTTGTCTAATGTGTGCTTTCATCATTGGTTTGTATTTCTCTGAGCATGTATTAACATTAATGTGGCTATTCCTGGGGTTTCATTTAATTACATTTTGATCATTTTTAAACATTTTGAAGCCATATGAGGTAAGGTGAGAGTGTCCGGCAAACATTTTCCAAAAGCACGCATGTAGATGCTGTTTGGTTCCACTTGAAAACAAGAAACTAAATCGTTCCAAAATCCAAATATCAGCTTTGTGAACCGGTATTCAAATGTCAAAAGTAAGGTGTCAAGAATATGATGTCAAAAATAACCCAAATGATGCGTCCCGATACCATTCATTAACTAAAAGTTGCCCATTATCAAAACATTATAACATACTGTAAATCAGGGGTGTCAAACTCAATTTCATCACGGGCCACATCAGCATGAAGGTTGCACTCAAAAGGCCGGTTGTAACTTTAAGACTATATAAAAATACATATATAAATATTTAATAGATATAAAATAATGTATTATATTACATTATTGCCTCTGCATTGGATTGTTATCGGATAGGGTAATAACTTCATAATTAACTACGTCTGAAAGCAGAAGTCTAGGGGAAATAATTGCAAGTCTCTTCAGTGAGAATGTCACAAAATTATTTAAAAAGAAAAGCCAAATTCTGGAAAAGCAAAAAAAACGAAGTGACATTTTGAGAAAAAAATCTAATTCGGAGAAAAAAGTGCATATTTTGAAGAAAAAAAGTCAAATTCTGAGAAAAAAGTCAAATTTGAGATGCATTGTGGGACATGTAGTTTATGGGCAACCTGCTTCTGTAAAGTGGAATGTAACCGTATAATAAACATATTATATTCTTTGCAAGCTCTCGTGGGGCCACATCAAATGAAGTCGCGGGCCGGATTTGGCCCCCGGGCCTTGAGTTTGACACCCCTGCTGTAAATACTAGATTGCATTAGTATCTTAACAGTTCTAAAAAATATACTGTAACTCAAAATGTATCTGTTGGATATACCCATCATGAATCATAAGCTATATATGGCTCCATTCTACATGATCAAGCATCAGATGTATTCTATGCATTACATTAATAAACACAATGTACAACAATATTATTATAACTGCCGACTTTTATTCCATATTTTATTCCTTTTTATTCCATTTCCATTTAAATACTGTTATATTTTACTATATTGTTTTGTTATTTTAAATATGTTTTTAGTTCTCTATCTGTGTTTTACATTTTTGTTAATTTTTGTTTTTCTTTTATGTATGCACCTGGACATCAAACTCCTCGCATGTGTCTTAAACCTGTTTCTGATTCTGATTCTGTTGCCCTCAGGCCGGCCAGCAGCAGCACAGAGGTACCGCAGTGTGTCTGGTTCAGTGTTCAGCACAGAGACGCTCCACCCAACAGAAGAACATCATCTACGAGATCAACAAGTTCCTGATCGGTCTGCAGTGGGGGAAGGAGCGCCAGCTGCAGCAGGGCCGAGCAGCCGGGCAGCGGCTCGACGACGACACCAACCGCTCCATCTCCTCCATCGAGGAGGACTTCCTGACGGCCTCCGAACACCTCGGAGACGACAGCGAGGACGATGGCGTCAGAAACGGTGAGCCTCCTTCCCTCCACCATAGAGGTTTGGTTTTCAGCCGTGTAGGAGCCGCATGTAAGGTCTCTGTGGGTTTGTTTTTGTATTACTTATTATTGGTGGTGGGCGTGTTCACCGAAGCTCAGGGCAGAGTTCATAGTTGTCATACCTGACAACTCTCACCTACTCACTTGGGTTTTTGCATGGATAGAGAGAGGGGCTGAGCCGGGGAGTGAAATATTCTGTTGATCGCAATCCCACTTCCATCACCCTCAAGTCAAAGTCAACTTTATTGTCCATCTTTCAGTTTGTGTGTACAGACAGAGAGATCGAAATCCCTTTTCCCACAGTCCCGAATACAAAAATACAAATAAATATATACAAATATCTATGCAAATATGTATATACCTATATACACAATCAAAACACACATTTATACATATACACACATTAAGACCTAAATAAAAGCACAACAATCAATATATACAAAATGACAGTCACTTCAATAACTTTGAGAAATGTGCATTAGTGCAAGATTGTACATAGCAGCGTAAAAAGTGACTGGTGCTGGATTTGGGTGTCTGAGTCTGTGTGGGGTGTTAACGTCCAGGTCCAGTGGGGGCATGGGGGAGAGGGGGGAGAGCCATCGCACTAACCGTAATTGGTACTGGATTGGATTGTATTTCTTTGCTGTTTTTGTGGAATAATTTAAGAACTAGGGAAGAGAAATACAGCTACATTTGACTTTTCTATGAATTCTGAGATTTAAGTGGGATTTCTGAGAAAACATCTGAATTCTGAAAAATAGATGGATACGTTTATCCTGACGGTAAGGTACATTTGTTTAACTTAGTGCAAACATCATTATCTACATCTATGTGAAGAGTGGTTAAATATCTCATATCTCATTTTTAGCAACCGTTGAAGTAATGGCTGTTTTCCTACTCTGCCTTTCTTAGATAGATAGTACAAATATGTCAACAAGACCCTCCAGAAAAACGTGGGCAAAAATCCTTGATTATGCGATTAAACATGCAGGGTTTTTATGTGATTTTATGCTGTGAAATTGCGGGAAGTTGCGAAATATGCTAAATATGCGGGAAAAGATCATATATATTTTTTTAAATATTGGGCTGTCTTATTTATTCTCTCTCACACACAACCTGCCACTAACGTTAAACCCCTTTCCTATTCAATTAAACACATTCAATGTTTATTTATTGTAAAAGCAATTGGGCTATTTTAATCTCACACACACACACACACACACACACACACACACACACACACACACACACACACACACACACACACACACACACACAGACACACACACACACACACACACACACACACACACACACACACACACACACACACACACACACACACACACACACACACACACACACACACACTTCTCCGCCTCATTCTGTTTTCATTTACTCGTTCGTTATCTGACCAGCTTCCATCTTGCAGGCTACTCACTTCGTTTCTTGTAGCCCTCGAAAGGGTTTTGGAGGTCGATGCCTCGGTGAACGTGAGTTGAATGGCTTTCTTGTCCGCAGCATCAGAAAGCATTTTCGAATGTTTGAATGAATCAAAGTGGGTCGTCACCGTCGATTTTCTCTTATGCTCCAACACACAGTTGCACGGGGTGCAGAATAGTTTCCCCCCACTTTTTGCCCGGTCTTTAGTAGAAATGTTCATCGGTAAATGAGATGGATTAGATTTTTTCATCTTGGTGTTTTCTCTCTCGTGTGAGCTCCACACGTTCACTCTATACAGTGTTGTTTACCTTCTGTGATGCGCGAGCTGATCACGTCACGTCAAGACGAGTTAATCTTTTTTTCAACTTTGTGTGGAAAAATGTGTGGATTATGCGGCCTTTTGAAAATCTGCGCCATTTAGCTGATTATGCGGTAAATTCTGCGATCGCAAAATCGCGTTTTTCTGGAGGGTCTAATATCTAACTAAAACTATTACACACTAAATAAGTGTTTAAGTTCTAAACATTATTTTAGACTTTTGAAATTGCAGTTGTATAGAGAGCACTGGCAGATTTCCCTATTGACTACGAATGCATGATATGAGAGAAAGTTATGTATTCAAATGTTGTTATGTTGTTGGTGAATTAAATGAGGGGAAATGAAAGACCCAACTCCAATATTCAGGGAAAGGTAAAACAAGGTTAGGCTTTACTGCTGTGACACTTTGCAAACTGATGGAGCTGCTCCTTAATCAGTGAGGACATGTTTCATTCCCTGTCCTCCTCTGTTTTTCTCTGTCTCCTCACAGAAGCAGAGAGTGGTGACCTGGCAGAGAGCTCGGCTGAGTCTTCACACAAACACTGTGTCAGGCTGTCATGTCAGAGAGCCCAGCTGGCCCACCATCAGAACAGGGAGGAAGCAGAGGGGAAAAGGGGAGGGCAGCATCGGCGAGCCAGCTTCCACACTAAGGAGTCAGCTGGTCACTACGCCACCAATCTGGCTGAGTCGGTACTGCAAGACGCCTTCATACGCCTCTCTCAGGATGAAACCTCCTTTGTCTCAGAGGCGGCCGTCAGCGTGTCCCTCTCTAGTCGTCCTCCCAATGCCACTGGTTCCTCAAAGACCAAAGGGCCTTCCCAACAGCGCACCTGCTCCTTTGAACTCCCCAAGATTGTTATAGTTCAAAGCCCGGACAGTTCTGAAGGGGCTGCCGAGTGGGCTGAGACCCATGTGTCTCATGTGCCTCACCAGGATATCCCTGCCAACGCCAGTGAGTTGCCAGAGAAAGGGAAACAGGCTGACATCCCCCACCACAATGGAGGGCATCCATCCAAACATGTGGAGGTAGCTTTGGCCTGTGCTGCCAGTATCATTGGCACCATTACCAACCCGCAGCTGACCGAACAGCTGGCCATGGAATCGGCTGAGGAGGAAGACCCAGAGGAGGATCTGAATGAACCAGAGGAGGGATCTGACTACTCCTTCTCCTCAGCCATGTGTGGCATGGCTCAGGTAGCTGGTGCCGTAGCGGCTGTGGAGCTAACAGAGGGGTCAACGGAGTGCGGCGATTCTGACGAAGAGTCCGCCGAAGTCTACACGGCGTCTCGTGGTCTGATGTCTGCGGCCGAAGCCTCTGCGGCCGTCACGCTGCACTGCAGTGTGGCAGAGGGCACCAGCGTGGAGGCGTTTCGGGCAAACATTGCTGAGGTCCTACACAGGGAAGCAGCTGAGGTACTGACTCAACCGCAAGGCTACAAGAGTATCGCCCATCTGCTGGAGGCCACGCATAACAAGATAGTAGATGGCATTACGTGTCCAAAACAATCCTACATGGATGAAAGAGAGGTGGATGACTTAATAAATGAGGTGGCAGACAGCTTGTTCAAGCATGCTTTCGAGAAAGCAAAAAAGAAAAAAGAACTGGAGGGTACCGGAAAAGATGCACCAGGCCTTCAGGTTTTCCTGCAGGACAGCGTTAACAACCTGCTGTTCGATATCCTTTGTTTGACACAGAAGAAAATAAGTCACGTCTCTAGATTTGACCAAGGGCCATATGACACACAAGAGGGTGATACGTGTGCTAGGGAGCCTCCTAACATTAAGGAGAGTAAGGATCCATTAAGTCAATTACACTGCTTAGTTGGCCATAGCCAGTCCACTAACAGTGAGAACCACTGCAGCGCACCACACTGCACAGATAAGCTTCCCATGTTTCCTGGGTGGAAGGATAAATATCTGCTTGAAGAAAATGATCAAATGTCATTTTCCCCCACAGCTCACAGCAAAGACCAGCATCAGTCCTCATGCAGACAAAGTCAGTCTAGATCTTTCTCTGACCCCCAGCAGGGCAGTGGTCCTATCAGAGAACCTTTGAGTGAAATCCAGGTTCACAGCACAGAGAGGAGAGGACGTCTAGTGACAAGCAACGACAGCCGACAGTCCTCTCTCACCCCTCAGTCCTCTCTCACCCCTCAGTCCTCCCTCACACCCCAGTCCTCCCTCAACTCCTGCAGTTCTCTTCTATCTTGGAGAATGGATTCAGAGACTAGGACACCCATTAATTGCTATGCAGATGATTTGTCTGCCACAGTGGTGTCAATGGCCACAGAACTGGCAGCCATCTGCCTGGAAAACAACACTGGGAAACAACCGTGGTTCTGTGCCCTCAAAGGGTCGTGTCCCGATGGGTCAGAGGCCTACTTTATCCCTGCTTGCCGCACGGTGCTCAGGAGGAAAGAGGCACAGAACAGCAATGCTGCCTCCAAGAAACACCGTGCTCCACGCCTCAGTGAGATCAAGAGGAAAACAGAGGAGCAACCAGAGCTGATGGAGCGCCTGGTGAACCGGGTGGTGGATGAATCAGTGAACCTGGACGAACCACAGGACCCTTTTGCCCTCTTTGCTTCCGAAGTCACGGCCAGGATCATGAACTGCCCTGAGCTCAATGTGATTGATACCTCCAAAACGGGCCTGCCACGCAGCAGGTTGCAGTGTGAGAGGTGGAGCCGTGGGAAGGCTTCAAGTTATGAGAGTATTCCAGAAGAAGACTCAGACCGCTCAGGCACATCCAACACCCTGGGCCTCGGCAATCGCTTAGGTCAGAACTTGAGCCGTGGTAGCTCGATCTCTAAGCAGTCCAGCTGTGAGAGCATCACGGATGAGTTCTCACGGTTCATGGTCAACCAGATGGAGACTGAGGGCAGAGGCTTTGACCTTCTGCTGGACTACTACGCAGGGAAAAATGCCACCAGCATTCTGACGGCAGCCGTTCAACAGGCCGCCTCAAAGAAAAATGGACACCTTAATGTCAGGGCCTCATCCTGCCTGTCCAAACAGTCCAGCACAGAGAGCATCACAGAGGAGTTCTACAGGTTTATGCTTCGGGACATGGACAAGGAAAACAGAGAGTATGGCATCGCCAAGACCAAGGAGTGGAGCAACAGCCTGTTCCCCCCTTCTCCTAGAACTCCTTTCTGCATACGACAGTCCTCCGTCCCAGATCGGCGCTCCTCGGACTCGCGACTGACCGTCAACTCGCCCATTAAGGCAAACTCTTTTGACGGATTCGCCCGGAACATGCATGGAGACACGCTGAATATCTTCCCCACCATCTCATTGTCAGCCACAGGACTGTGTAAGTCCGACTCCTGCCTCTATCAGAGGGGAGGGACGGACCAGATCACTGACATGCTGATTCATGAGACGTGGTCGAGCTCCATCGAGTCCTTGATGAGAAAGAACAAGATCATTGCTGATCCCGAGGACAGTATTGATCTGGGGGCAGCAGCGGACTCTCAGCCCCACGTGCAGCAGTTTGCCAATCGCATGGCAGCTGACATTGTAGATATTGGCAAGTCTGCCATGGGCGGCCAACAAGATGCAGCTGGGGGTTCATCTGGGTGTATCTCACAGCCGCACATGCCTGTTGGGGAAAGAAGGAGGGGGTTCAAACAATCTCACCTGAGTTTTAGTCGGAGTAGGTCCAGCCAGGAGCAGACGGGTACCGGAGTAGGGTCCGGTGACAGCAGTGCGCCCCGTATGAGGGCCCCCCGAGATGTTCCTGTGATCCACATCGAGGGAGATCAGAGGGATGAAGAGACTCTTTCAAACCCAGAAAGGACTGGAAGAGGACCTCAGCATACGGCCCCAGAAGCATCGGTCACCAAACGTACAGAGAGAGCTCCAGCCAACAGCAGCAGGTAGGCCACTGCTAACTTTTTTTTATGACAATCCCCTTGAAGCAGAACGTTTTTTACACCCAGCAACAGAACATTCTTACATGTTGAAAGATTATCTTAAAGAGTAATGATAAGTGAGAAAGTAAACGGTAAAGATTATCCAAGAAAATGAGCAATTAGCAAATGCAATCCTACAACTGTCACGGCTATTTTAAGAGTTCTATTTCACAGACATCTATTTGCTGTAAAAAGTGATTTATTTGAGTAGTGTGTGAGCTTTGACAAACCTTTGGCTGGGCCTGGTCTCCCACTGTCAGGGTGATGTACTGTGTTTGCAGAAAGCTTTTAGTGGCTTCATCTTTTATCCACTGTTGGGCTGATCGACTCACCTTGATCGGTTCTAGCTGCTCTAACACTTGGCTAACCCACTATAACCACTCAGTAGATATTTGGATTACATTGACACAACTAAAATAGCAAAGCATTTGGGTGTGGGTTGTGAAAAGGCTATGTTGATTAATATCATATTTGACATGGCCAGTGGCATTGCAAATTCACTCTAATTCTAAAAACTCAGGTGTCTCAGTGGCCTTTCAGAGGAGGCGGGAGAGTGTTTGCTGACATTTTGGTGGTGATTCTGAGGGTAATGAAGACTGAAGAAGTTAATAATGCATCTCAGTCTGGAGTCAAATGAACCTGTTAGAAATGTATAGGTGGAAAGAGCAGCTAATTTGGGTAGATAGAAGAAAAAAGGTTTTTTCTTATCCACAAATGGGGTCTTTAATTGAGAGAAGAGCTTTAGATAATCAAAACTAAGACTTGTTGAATATTGAATGAGAGGAAAAACAGCTGAAAGGCTCAAGGGCTTCAGGAGAGTCACGCTCCTTTTAACTTAACAATAGATGTAATCCAGGAACAAGTGGAGTGCATCTGTTTGTCCCTTGTGTAAAAGTGAACCTCAATTACTCAGCCTAGCCAATAAAACCTGATTTCCTCCAGGAATTGTCAAGGATGGCAGCCCGAAATCTGCTGACTATGAGCTAATTTAATCCGCTTCTCGGGGAAAATCTAGTGTCGCTTGGGAATGCAGTTTGTTGATGGATTGAAGATATTGAAATGAATTAGCCTTAGGTATACAAATAACAAGCCTTCGGAGCTTGAAGTAAGATTACTGAGATGTATTCTATGTTTATTTTTTAGAGACAAATCGATGCCTTAAAATGCATTTTGAGAGAACTCAGTGTTTACACAGTGGCAGCCACACTGGGCAAACAGCCAAAGTAACCACACATTGCAGCAGAAACTGTGCAGAACTATTGGATAGTCAATCCCACCATCTTACGGTGTGCTCTCCCCAGCAGTGAGAGGGACAGGCCAGCTGTGGCGGGGGCTGCAGTAGTGAAGAGCGACAAGCGTTCAATGAGTGCTAGCAGTGAAGAGAGCACGGGGAGCTGGTCCCATATGACCCCCGAGGATGACCCCCAAGAGGAGACCAGTAGTTTTATCCAGCTGAGCGAGGGGTCAGTAACCGTTGCTCCTGTATACGCTGCTGCTCCCACCCTCACCCCACTCTCATCGGCCCATCGCTAACTGACACCTGTGCTCTCCTGCGCCAATCTACCCCCCCGCTGCTGCAATATCCACGCCTGCTGAGGCGGTGTATGGCAGAGAGCTCTCTCCACGAAGCCCTCTCCATAGTTGGCATACTGTTCGGGGCTAGACCCTGCCTCCACCCCACACACAACCTCCTGCAGCGGTGCAGGGCTGTGACCTCTCACATCCAACACCTCTAGTTCAGAACATTTGCTACACCATCTTCTGCTTCATCAAATTCTCATTCGTGTTAGCTACACCAACATTTTCTACTTTCAGTCACTGCTCTGGGCTTGCTTGTTGACATAAGCTAGGTCTTTTTTTTTTTTATTGAGCTTGCATTTCAGATAGGAAGGGCAGCCCAATCTGAATCTTTAGCCGTATCATGTTTTCTGTTTGTGGGATGTCATGCACTCCAATTGTATATGCAGGTTCAAGGTTAGTTTATTTGTACAGCACATTTGAAGACACAGAGGGAATTCAAAGTGCTTCACATAGGCATTCAACACATAATAATTAAAAACAACACATAATCAAAGACAAATCAAAAAGAAGACAATTCATAAAAGCCATAATATACTGGCTGAAACTAAAGGTGCCCTTTAAACAACCCAAATGATATAGTAAGCATCGTTTACTGCATGTTAAAATCTATTTATATCTTAAGACGTGAAGCTATAGAGAAAACGGAAGTGTGGCAATGACACAACTTTCTTGCTTTTTGCTTTTATTAACTGCTGTAGTAGCTGTCTGCACCACCATTACCCTCGCTGCTCTCTGCAACCTCTCCATGTACCTGCTTACTTTAAATCACCTCATCCCCAGATCCATGTTGTGACCTAAGGCCTAAACTACCACCCCTAATCTCCTCATTTTCATATTCAGACAGGCTTGCTGTTGGACTAAAATCCCACAGCCCTCCCACCTCGAGCGTCCAATCCCTCTTGCAGCTTTTTCGTTGTCAATGTAAATCACCAGCTAATGACTAACATGACCTGCATTGCTGCCCCTGGTTTTTGTTCTCTTCACAAGCCAGTGATCATGTCGGATGCTTTTCATGCTAAACACACTCTCTGTTATATTTGTTTCTATTGGTGAACAGGAACGGGACCAGCAGTGCGTCCAGCCTGGGCCTCGCAGACCTGGACGCTTTCTCCGACGGGCCCACGCAGAGCACAGCGATCAGGTAACTGTCACATGTTGAAAGGAGAAATATGTCTCATTAACATGTCTCTCTGATACCCATAATGACATTTTCTTTCTAATAAGACAGGAAATATGTGGAAAATATATTGCTTTTTCTCATTTTCTAACCTGGAGCAAAGCAGACAGGTGTCATGTGACTGTGACAGGCCGCTGGACTATCACTCATGCATAGAGTTTCTTCATTCTGCTATATTTCCTCCATCTTTATATCCATTTCAACATTTACATCAACATGGAAATATACTTTCCTTACATTACGGTAAAAGTAAATAGCAATTAACATTTTAGGAGACTTGCATTTGCTCTTTTGTTGTGAATTTGGTGGAACATAACTGCCTTTAGCTAAAAATATATGTTTTCCATAGCTTTTCTGGTAGTTACCAGACCAAGAAAAAAGCTATGGAAAACACAAATAACCACAAACAATTTTATTTTTTTGTCTGACCACACAGTTTTGTTTTTATGAGCCTCTACCAACTGGTCGAGCTGGCCTTTTATGGTAAAAGTGCATTTTCAGCAATCATCATATACAGTACAGTATTTGTATGCATCAAACTCAAATAAAACACTAACTGAAATATATTTTTTTCTTTTATGGAAGATGAGCAGTATATACAACCAGATATATTCATATAAGATTATAAATTATAATTGTAAAAAAAATAAAATGGAAAAAAGTAATGTTAAAGGTGGGGTGTGTAATTTATTTCAGAAACACTTTTTGTTATATTCCATGGAATGCTCTTAACATCCCGATAGCAATGAATACATTAAATGCTTTGACAATAAATACATTAAAAAATGTCATCTGTTGAAGCCGTGGCGCTGTAAAAATCACGATCAATCATCTGAGCCGGCCCGGCTAAAGTAACTGGATGGCCTACCTGCCTGTCAGCCTTCCATCTGTGCACAAACTTATCTCGTGCCCTCATTGGTCAGGTGCGCGTTCGTGTGTGTTGGAGGAGGGGCTCTGTAAGGAAGTGGCAGATTTTTTCCGGCTGTGTATTTTCAAATTCTAACGCACTCGAACTGGTTTCTCCAAAATGACCTACCCCACCTTTAAATGTTTTTCATAATAAAAAAAAGACTTTCTCATCTCACTGTATATGCTGAATTGGCCTAACAGGAAACCACTGGCCTAACAGCACATGTCCATATCCTGTGTTGGCCTAACTTGCTCATCTGTGTGCAATTTTGGGCTGAATGCCATGCATGAAAGGTAGGCTACTATATAAATGATTATCACTCTTTCACTCTGAGACTCATAAGGCAGTAATATATTTAGTAATATTAACATGAATCTAGCCATTTATTTACCATGTTTTATTGGAAAACATCTCTGAAACTCTGAAAAAGTCATATTGCTAGTTTACCATAAAAGGCCAAATCGACCTTATATAAACATTAGCATAATCTTCAAAAAAATAATTACATCCTTGCTAAAACTTTTTGTGTGCATCAAGTTATCTAAATATGATCAGTGAGTGCTCTGACACTAAAATATGTCAACAATGATATGGTTACTTTACAAAAGTTGACCAAAAAGAGTGATTTCTTCAGCAGTGATTTTTTAGCATGCCAACTTTCTCAGTGGAAGCTAGCTGAAGGGCTTTCTGTTCAAACCACAGTGACATCTAGAGGTTGTTTTGTGCATAACATGTCAACCAAAGGGTAGAGCTGGCTGAATCAGGTGCTTAAACATTTTTTTTCAACAAGATATCAAGACACAAAATGTGCTCTACCAAATGGTGGCCCTGGCAGTTAAGGGTTAAAACCACAATTCACAGTTTTTACATTTCCTTTTTGTATTTATTTATTAATTAATTATTATATTGTTTCGCACAATTTAAAAATAGTCAAACACTGTTTAACGGATAACCAATGATAAACAGTGGAAGAGGCAGAAAACGCACTTGTTTTGTTTTTAAGCCTTGCCCTAAATATTGTTAAAATTCACAATTTTATAAAATAAAACAAGATCAATACAAATATTAGTATGGATTGAACTAACAATATATGATCTTTAGAGGTGCTGGTAGGCAGATTATTTTACCTTTGGACAGAGACAGGCTAGCTTTTCCCCTTGTTCACAACATTCATCTGCTACTTAGTGATATCTATCTAGTATCTAATATATCATTCCAATAACTTGTATATAGACTCGTATTGCACTATTCCACTTTTTTTTCTCACTTTATTTTAGAACTATTTTTCTTTTTGTATTATTTCAATATAATATACTTTAATATTGCTTTAATATTGTCTGCTTATCTGTATTATTGTGTTGCATTGTTGGAGAAGCCTGTGACCTAAGATTTTCAACGACATAATTACCGGTACTCTCTGTAGCTACACTGAACAAAAATATAAACGCAACACTTTTGTTTTTGCTCCCATTTTTCATGAGATGAACTCAAAGATCTAAAACATTTTCTATATACACAAAATAACCATTTCTCTCAAATATTGTTCACAAATCTGAAAAAAACTGTGATAGTGAGCACTTCTCCTTTGCCGAGATAATCCATCCCACCTCACAGGTGTGGCATATCAAGATGCTGATTAGACAGCATGATTATTTCACAGGTGTGCCTTAGGCTGGCCACAATAAAAGGCTACTCTGAAACGTGCATTTTTGCTTTATTGGGGGGGTCTGGGGGGGTCCGAAAACCAGTCAGTATCTGGTGTGAGGGTTAGGGTTAGGGTAATGTTGTGAATCGAGTGGCCTGTGTTCGTCGTCCATAACATACATAAGGGTTAGGGTTAGGGTTAGGGTTCACTCGATTCACAACATTACCCTAACCCTAACCCTAACCCTCACACCAGATACTGACTGGTTTGGTGCTCACTATCACAGATCTTTTCAGATTTGTGAAGAATATTTGAGAGAAATGGTTATTTTGTGTATGTAGAAAATGTTTTAGATCTTTGAGTTCATCTCATGAAAAATGGGAGCAAAAACAAAAGTGTTGCGTTTAGATTTTTGTTCAGTGTATGTTAGTTTGACAATAAAGGACCTTGAACCTTGTTTCCAGTCTGTATGCTAAGCTAAGCTAACCAGCTATGGTTCTAGTTTCTTTGTTGACCGTAGAGACATAAGAGCGGTGTCAATTTCTTTGTGTAACACTTTTTCAACAAAGTGATTGAGCTTCCAAGATATTGAACTATTCCTAAACAGTATGCTATTGCAACTTTTAATTGCTACTTTTCCCTCATAGTGGGGAGACAGTGAAAGGACATCTGGCGGGAACAAAGGAAAACATCTTTGGTAAGAATATATTTCGAAAATGATCTCTCAACCTCCTATTTATTCACCTCCTTTTTAAGCGTAAGCTGCTCTGCTAACCAGAAGCTGTTGAGTGACTGGAGGAACCGTGCAGTTTGTGCTTGATTAGAGGCGATTCTCTGAATTGAAGATGTCCATTAAACATTGATAAGGGCCCATAGCTCCTGAAGTGTCTCAACATAGAGTTCATCTCTTTTTTGATGTCTAACAATCCAACAAAGATTAACTGGAAGGAGAACTGAGCCCTGGATATTTCTATTTGATGAAGCTGAACATGCTGTTTGATTGCATGCAAAGGTTAGCATGTTAGCATTAATGTTCAAGCAGGTATAGAAGAAAATGAAATGCATTATTTATGGTGCTTTGATGGTGAAGACTGATTGCAAGGTTTGTTACAGTATATATTGTATAGGGATGCTCTCTTACTGCAGCGTTATGTATTGCTTTCTACAACACAGGGTTGCACAAACAAATAGAGTTTTAGTCTTCACAGACCAAAACCAAAACAGAAGCTCATTCCTGTCACTTTTGGATGTTTCAGAGAGCAGTTCAGCGAGGGCATTGGGCGACAGGTTGCTGCTGGTGGTGAACTGCGACCTGGATCCAGAGAGCGTGGACTCGGAGCTCCGAGTGGCTCTGCAGTGGATCGCTGCCTCCGAGCTGGGCCTGCCTGCGCTCTACTTCAGGAAGTCCAAAGAGAAAAGGGTTGCAAAGGTAAGCAAAAGGTCAAGTCTAAAATGTTGGGAAAAAAGGTACTGGTATTAGCATGTCAAAAATAGGGGACAAAAGTCATGGTATACTATGTTTTAATAAATGAATGGTATAGTATGTCAGAAATATATCATAAAAAAAGTCATAGTTTAGTATGTCAAAAATGTAATGAAGAAAATATCGTATATTATGTTACAAATATTTTGCATATGGTAGTATAGAATTAAAAAAATAAATAATTGAAACTATGTAGTATGTTGAAAAAGTAATAGAATAATATGTTTTAATATATAATATTAATAATATATAATATGTTGAGTCATAGTATAGTTTGTTGAAAACGTTGTGTTTTTTAGTTTTTCTTTACATTTTTGAATTGTATTAATAATAGTTTGACATATTCTAACATTACATTTTATGACATGCTTTATGAGAATGTTTTCAGTATTTTTCAATGACTTTTTTTTTACAACATACTATATTATGATATAATACACTCTTTTATATGTGCTGAAGATGATGACCGTGTATTTATAGTGTGTGTCTTCTCTCAGTTCCAGAGGGTGGTCCACCTGATGTCTCAGAAGTCGTGGAGGGTTGCGGACCTCTTCAGCGCCGTGGTCCAGTTCTGTAAGCTTCATGAGAATAAGGAAGAGGAGGGGCTCGCTCTGACCAGCCTCTTTGATTGGCTGTTGGAGACCCTGTAGCTCCTCATTCAGCTAACAGAAAGACACTCATTCGCCGAAATATGTTCTTGACTCTAACTGCAAGCTGAAGGCACAACGCGATCAGCATACTTGAGAAATTCATACACCTAAGTCTGTTCATGGTGTTTTTCGTCTATCCGGAGTCATAAATGGACCAGTTTCCCTTTAATAAAAGCATGTTTTCAGATTCACACACAATCACAAACTGTAGGTGTAAGGGTTAAACATTCCTGATGGGAACGAACAACCTTCAAGAGATTATAGTCAGCAGGTTTTAACTGCTCCAGATTATACATATATATACACACAGTAACCATATACATATATATACAGATTCTCACAACCAAACTATGTATTTATTTATTCCATATGAACACAGAGAATATGAATAGATGAAATAAAAATCAGGTTAAAATCTCCCCGCAACTCAACATTTTTGTATCACAAATACTTTGTAAAAGAGGCTGGAGAAAAGTAAGCCCAGAGAAAGCGTTCAGTTTATTTGTAAACCACCTAGAATTGCACATCTTTCTTAAAGTAAGCAAAATGCCCATATCTTTGTTGTGTTCATAAGCTGACGTTACACATCTGTTGTGAACTTCAGTTCTTGGTAAGTCTGTTATCATGTTGAGAACTGATTACTTTGGATAGCTGTCCTGTATATACTGTAGATTTTTGGAACTGCTGCACCTTGGAGGAGTGGAGCTCTCTTCAGCTTTTACTAAGTCATGAAGACAGAGTAAGGTTTGTAATGTTGAATTTGTATGTGCATTTGGTCTGTTTATCTCTCTACTTAGTGGTACTCTAGTGTTACATCAGCATTGGGTAAAAATAAAGCACACAATTCAGCTGTTAACTCTGTCACGGTAGAACTGAATGTATTATCTTTTGGCATCAATAAATTATTGTGATGTGAAATTGAAGCTGTCTTGATTCTTTTGTAACATTTAGCAAAAAGGGAACCAAACACTGTTTAGTCACACATAATATAACTGTGTGGTCTTCCTAAAGTTATTGAAGTTACTGAATCATTACTGCACAGTGCTATCAGAAATTAATTCTTAGTAGCCTACTGCTCATGTCTGTTAACGAAACTAAAGTCAAAAGATGATTAGCTTAGCCTAGCATGAAAGCTACTGAAGCCTACCTTTGTTCAAAATCAACGTAGCTAATGTGTTTGACAAATTGTGGTCTAATGGATAACTGTGTCCCTTAACTATGTAAGGAGTAATTAACTGAGTTTTTATGTGTTTCACTTTGGACAGAGCCTGGCTAGTTGTGTCCTGCTGCTTAGTCGTTATGCTAAGCTAAGCTAATCGTCTCCTAACTTTTTCAAATCACATTTTCCAAATATGAAACTAGTTAACCTTAGTTTAGGACTTGTAACTGTTTATTCTACTATATTTTAAGACATGTTATGAAGGTAAAAGTTAAACTGTGGAGTAAATAGAGTCAGGAAACAAGTGAAGCTGCTTATAGTCTTTATGCTAAGCTAAGCTAATTGTCTCCCGGCCTTTTAAACCATATTTTCCAAATTTGAAACTAGTTGACCTTAGTTTATACTACTACATAAATGTATGAGCAACGTAATTAAACGGTTAGACTCATACAGTCAGGAAACAAGTGCAGTCTCACAGCATTTCGTGTAATAGTCACAAAATGAATTTAATCTATTGATTCGTGTTCACCAACACGAATGTTGCATTTTTTTTCGTGTCACACAGAACGATTTTAAAAGCAATGTATTTCTATTGGTAGTATGTTTCGTGCCTGCACCACTTATTTTTGTCCAGTCGGGTCTTGGAAGACCGGAAGCTGTGTGGTTCATAAAAAAATTGTCTTACTCAATATCTTACCCTAAGCCTAACCCTTTTATTTTAAATTGTATAAGGTCGGAGTTTTTTTGCCGTCCGCGAGGAAAATAAATGGAGCTCAGAGCCTCAGAATACTGAAATCTGTATTTGTTATTATTTGTTGCAGGCACGAAACATACTACCAATACAAATACATTGCTTCAAAAATCGTTCTGTGTCAGAATACTGAAATCTGTATTTTTTTTTATCTCTTTTTCCTTCAAATTTGTTATTATTTACATTGCTTTTGAAATCGTTCTCTGTGACACGAAAAAAATGTGAAAATCGTCTTGGTGAACATGGATCAATAGATTAATTTCGTGACTATAACACGAAATGCCGTGAGACTGTGTTGGAACATCAGAGGGACAAATTACTTCCATTAAATCACTCAAGCAACAGCGATTCGAAATCCCACTTTAACCTTACACAGATGCTGTAAAACAGACTTTTATCTTAACATGTATTTTGAATTACAAAGTTTTACAGTGGATCGCTGTATCCTTGAAAAGCATCAGTACCAGATCCTGCATGTGTTGTCCTTGCTGCCTGCAGGAGAGCACAAACAACAACAGATTGGTGCACAGAAGGAAACAGCTGCACGGTTTGGATCTCAAATGTGCAATTAAGGATTTGGGATGTCTGGCGATGAGCTGTTTATTTGTTTAATTACGTGTCACATAATGGTTTCTATTTGTATTTTTAATGACACATTGACGTTAAGCATTTTTAACATTAACATGAGAAGTAATAATGGGCAATAAAAAGAAAAATAATATAAATAAAAATAGGAAATTAAATTAAAATGTCCAATAAAAGATCAACAAAATAGATAAACATAAGAAGTCCAGCATATTGACTCACTATTTTTCAGGACATACTATGACGACTACTACTACTACTACTGCTACTGCTACTGCTACTACTACTACTACTACTACCACTACCACTACTACTACTGCTACTGCTACTGCTACTGCTACTACCACTACTACTACTACTGCTACTGCTACTACTACTACTACTACTACTACTACTACTACTACTACCACTACCACTACCACTACTACTACTACTACCGCTACTACTACCACTACTACTACTACTACTACTGCTACTACTACTACTAATACTACTACTGCTACTGCTACTACTACTACCACTACCACTACCACTAGTATTACTACGACTACGACTACTACTCCTACTACTTTTTATACAAATATTTTATGACATATTTACATAAGTATTTTCTTTAAGACATACCATACTAAGCACTTCATGCGTTGCTCAGGGCTACACGTTATAAGATGTGGTGTGTGTGTGTGTGTGTGTGTGTGTGTATACCTGTAATGATAGTGTCGCCCTCGTAGTTGAAGACGCAGGAGAAGATCTCGTCCGTATGGCCCTCCAGGACCTGCAGGCAGACTCCAGACCGAGCGTCCCACAGACGAGCCGTCCTGTCGGAGCTGGCCGTCAGGACCCTGCTGCCGGGGGGGCTGAAACAGATCTACACACAGCGGCAGGAGGGTCAGTCCCACTCAGAAGTGTGTGTGTGTGTGTGTGTGTGTGTGTGTGTGTGTGTGTGTGTGTGTGTGTGTGTGTGTGTGTGTGTGTGTGTGTGTGTGTGTGTGTGTGTGTGTGTGTGTGTGTGTGTGTGTGTGTGTGTGTGTGTGTGTGTGTGTGTGTGTGTGTGTGTGTGTGTGTGTGTGTTAGATAAGTGATGAGTGAGTGCTGAATGAGAAATGATGCCAGAAATGGTGGAAATGACTCAGAGGGAGGGAGAAATGAGTGAGTTTGTAACACTTTTACCACATCAGCAACACTATTCCACAGAGGTCTTTCAACTTTAAATACTTAAGGAGGGTCAAAGCACAAGTGGCATTATGAAAATCGCGGCTCAGGCTGATTGCGTTGGAGCTCTGGTTTATCGTTCCCTGAATGGTTTTCTATCCCCGTAGTGAGGTGAAGAAGGAGATGATTAAATGAAGCTGGCTCTAGATGGCCATGAAAGTAGAGTATATTTTTATTAAAACTATAAACGGGGAACAAAGGGGCGACCCCGGACAGGAAATGGAAGCTGACAAAGATAGAAGATCGGAGAAAGAAGATGACAAGAACAGAAATGGAAAGAAAAGCACGAAAAACACATCAAGAAAGAGAAAATTACAGGAAAGAGTTATAAATAAACAAGACTGAGGTTTTGTCCCAATTCCATACTACATACTAATTCTAACGTCATTTCCTAAATAGTGGGTAAACAGAACAACAAATTACTAAGTTATTTAAAGTTGTGAGCCTACATACTAAAATAGCTTGTTTTTAGATTTGCTGTTGATGGATGATATGTAACCTGATGTTTTCTTTGGTACTGCTCCTCAAGCAGACATGATTATGTTCAAAACTGTTGATTTCCCCTGTTTTCACTACAGAGCCGGCTAGGTAACCAATCAGAGCAGACTGGGCTCTGGTTTTAGGGGCCTGAACACCAATCTGACACCAAAGAATACGTCCTGACGGAACACGACTGTTGTGTCGCCTCGTGTCTCTGCGTCTTGGCCATGTGTCGCACTGGAACACACCGCAAAGACTTCCGCTGTCGGCCAAGAATTACGTAAGAACTGCGCATGCGTGAGTGGCAATAACTCTCCTTACCAGCAGGCGGCGGTAGTGTGTATTCGTCATTCAAAAGGGGCAACAACTGGAAGACAGACTGCGTGATAACCGAGAGAAGAAGAACAGACTGCGTGATATAAGCAAACAACAAATAGCGAGTGCGTTCCATTTTCACTCTACAGCGAGAAGCTCATGGGGCTTTCCCCAACCTGTGTCGAGAGCTGGAGTTCAATGAAATCTCAGATTTGCCTTCTTAATAGTTTGTTTGGTTCCCTCACTTCCGTTTCGCTTCTCATGCACTGATTCCCTAAGCTGAACAGCCAATCAGAGTGATTTCATTGGCCGACGGCCTTTAGCCGAAAGCCTCCCGATTCAACATGTTGAATCGGCGGCGGAAGGTGTCGGCTCGGCCGAAAAGACACGACGGGGCAGGACCAAGCCCCCAGGAAGTGAGGAAAATATTTGTTGTGGCCAAACGGCGGTACTACACTTCCGTTTGGGTTGCTGGGCCCGGAAACACTTTTTCCCATTGACTAACATTGGGAAAGAGCGGTCTGTAAATCGTTGGATAATTTTTTTTAAACTACCCAGTATGAACATTTGTATAGCCCTTATGCGGTCCTCAAGTTGTAAAATGTGCTAATAACGTTATTCTGAGAGTTATTTTCCTCGGCATTATGAACGCGCATCTGAGAGTGGGAGCTCGGGGGCGGGGCTTAAGGGGCAACTCAACTGCGCATGCTCTATGAGCGCACATACGGGAACTTCTGCTCTGACAGCCAGGCATGACGGGTAATCTGTGACGTTTCACTCCCTCAAAAGTTGGGCCATTTTGTCCTCATGCGCCAATGAGCAGCTCCCATAGGAAAGAACGAGACTCCGCCTCCCACGCTGTATCCAGTTCTTATTGTACATCGATGGGCGGGACACACCAATCTGAGTAGAGCGGCAGGACGCTCATCGACGGCCAGACATCTATCGACGGCCGAAATCGGCTCGGTGTGTAAGGACCTTTGACAGAGGGGGAAAAGAGGTGCTGCAGGCAGTATGAGAAAAATAAAGAGCTTTTTGAACATTAAAGCCTGGAGACATGTCACAGTCGAAAACACAATTATGAACCTGAAAATTTGCAGAATACGTCCTCTTTAAGACTCATGTAAATGTGGCATCTGGATTATGAATATGTTTTGCGAACTTGTCATTATGGTTTGATTTAGGGTATAAGAATGGAGCTAATGGAGTGTTTAAGATGGGAAGGAACAAAACATTTGAAAACTAAATGTACTGTGAATTCCTGTCATAATATGATTTATACAGTAGAATATGCATAATCATGCATTAAGGACGTAAGAATCAGCCTTTTCATCAACAGTCCATCATTTCTTCTCCCAGAATAAAATGAAAAATGGCAGTAAGGTAACAGAGCCAATTCCAGTGAAACTAAAGGCATTCAGAGGAGTAGAAGAGACCAACCAAATAACAAAACATGGTCGTGGATAAGAGGCAGAGAGGGGAGGGGAATAGGTGTCCCGTTAGGCAGAGATTAGTGTCATAATCCTCTGGAATGATCCTCTAACCCACCCTCTTATAACTGCCTGCTCTATCAGTAAACAGACGAAGGTTCGATCGTAGAAACCCTCGAAGCCAGACCCCGCAGGACACACACTCACACGGAGCAAGGAACATGTGTAAAATTACTCCTATTAAAGTACAAGGTCAACACAGGGTCAAACACACACCTCATGTCAGAGTGTGTGTTTGTTGGATTCCAGGGAATGATATACCAGGATAAAAGTTATTATTATGGGTGCAACACTTCATGAGTTCAGAAGTCAACAACACAAGGACATGCCGTTCTAACTCATCCTCAGGTATGGCTGGTGAGATTTGTGTTTTCTCATGTAGAGCTACCTAGAAATCATCTAGTTTTGAAGCTAGATATTCTGTTAGATCAGCAGCACTATTTGTCCTACGTGCAGATGTTTCCCATGTGACACAGTAATACACACAAAACAGCCTGAAGCCTGAACTCCTGTCCCTCTCCTTTAGCATCAGGCAGGATCGCATGTAAGCGAGGCAAACAGAAGCATGTTTCTATTTGCATCACTGGCCGGGGGAAGGGAACTAGACAGTAAGTTAATGTTACATAGAAATCACACGCTCGTTCACACCTGATACTGACCGATGCATCCACACCATACTTGCCAACCCTCCCGATTTTCGCGGGAGACTCCCGATTTCATTGCCCTCTCCCGGTTTCCTTCCGGGGTCATAATGTCCCGCATTTCAGAAAAAAATCTGATTTACTCACGACTGTTTCTACTCAGACTTTAATCAGGGTATATGCAGGAATCTTGAAGTCAAATGTAATTCCTTTTAAGACCTTTTTTAAGACCCTTTCCATACATTCTAAGACCTCATCGCCACTTTGAGTTTTAACCGGTTACATTGGCGACACACTTTACCTCACATTGACTATATACAGTATTGATTGTCCTTCCTCCTTATCTTCCAACCATTTGGAAACAGACTTGCATTTCCCCATAACGATGTTGCTTAGCAACTGGCGTAAACAGACCTTCACGCGCAATGTCCTGTTCAGATGACGTCAAATCCAACGGGATGCCATAAATAAACTACACAGAATCACACTACAACACCTACGCAATGATTACATTCAGGCAGACTGTAGAATACAACCTCTTTGGACGATCTAGATACTTATTGAAAACAAGCTACAAAATGTAATACCTTGGAAAATGCCCTTTAATACTTTTTAATAGCCTTCATTTCCGCTAAATTGATTCATCAACTTTTAATACTTTTTAAGACCCCGCGGACACCCTGTTAATACAGCTACACCATTGTTTGGTTTCCATGGCAGCGCGTCTCTTTAGTAGCGCGCGCAACTGAAAGTCTGAGAGGGTGAGGAAGATAGTCACAGAAAACAGAACAAGAATCGACAACGCTACCCTCTGCTCACTCCTTTCCTGCCCACACATATGCTCCATCAAGGGTGGTGCTACAGGCCGCAAGGCAATGCACTTACAACTACATGTTAATGTTAATCTAACAGCTCCGGCATCTCTTTTCACCCTCTGTCTGAAACCAGAGCCCAGTCTGCTCTGATTGGTTAGCTGGCCGGCTCTGTTGTGATTGGTCAACCGCTTAGAGATGTCCTGCCCCTTAGCCTATCACGTACAGGGATGAGATTTTAGCCTTTGCAGAACATTTACATGCACAAAAACACACTGCAGGAGAAAAAGGAAAAAGTTCAAGGACAAAAAACTAATTTCTAAACTACATTGTGGCACCAAGGCTACTGAAACAAATGATTAATGTTTGGTGACATTAAAACACTTTTCACAGGCAGTAGCAGAGAAGCCATTATGGGACTCACCTTTGAGATCTCTCCATCGTGGCCTTCCAGGGTCACGAGACACTGATGTGTGTTTACACTGAACACTCGGGCAGTACCTGAAAGACAGGCACGGGTAAGGTTGTCGTCTAAACAATCATTATTTTACTTCTCATGTATGAACATATCAAAAGTAACAAATATGGAGGATGTATTGAACTGGAACATTTCAATTAGCATGTGATCAAAACAACACAAAACTCCTGGAGGGAGTTATAATAAATTGAACCGTCCGTTATATAAATAAAAATAATAATGTGAGTCTCACCATCAGCTGAGGCAGTAGCAACGAGCTGACCGCTTAAATCAAAACACACATCCAGCACCTCCTCTTTGTGTCCAGTGAGCGTGGCCACACACTCCCCACTGACTGCCTCCCACAACTGCAAAGACATGCACACCACCACACACCCTCAGTGTCATCAGTGTACATTTAAAACAGGCAGGAAGCACCATCTAACACAGGCAGACAGGCAGACAGACAGACAGACAGACAGACAGACAGACAGACAGACAGACAGACAGATAGACAGACAGACACACAGACACACAGACACACACACACACACACACACACACACACACACACACACACACACACACACACACACACACACACAGACAGACACAGAGACACACACACACACACACACACACAGACAGACAGACAGACACAGACACAGACACACACACACACACACACACACACACACACACACACACACACACACACACACACACACACACACACACACACACACAGACATACAGACACACAGACACACAGACACACACACACACACACACACACACACAGAAATACAGACACACAGACACACACACACACACACACACACACACACACACACACACAGACAGACAGACAGACAGACAGACACACAGACACACACACACACACACACACACACACAGGCAGGCAGACAGACAGACACACACACACACACACACACACACACAGACAGACAGACAGACAGACACACAGACACACACACACACACACACACACACACAGACAGACAGACAGACAGACAGACACAGACACACACACACACACACACACACACACACACAGACAGACAGACAGACAGACAGGCAGACAGACAGACAGACAGACAGACACACACAGACAGACAGACAGACAGACAGACAGACAGACAGGCAGACATACAGACAGACACACACACACAGACACACACACACACACACACACACACACACAGACAGACAGACAGACAGACAGACAGACAGACAGACAGACAGACAGACACAGACAGACAGACAGACAGACAGACAGACAGACAGACAGACAGACAGACAGACAGACACACTTGAACAAACGGTCTCTGAAAATGTGCTTGCATGCAGCTGTTTGATGTATAAAGTGTTTTTTCTCAAAGCATCCCCCTGGAGCAGGGGTCGGCAACCCGCGGCCCACGGGCCGCATGCGGCCCTTTAAACCCTCCGCTCTGGCTCCCTTGAGTTTAGACAAAAATAAGAAGGAAATAAAAGGATTTGTAGGACTATTTATATTTTGTTGCATGTTTCATATCTTGTATTTTGAGGTGATACTGTGACACAAAAATAAAAAACAAAACGGTTTTAATTAGATCAACTAAAATATGCGTCACATCCTGCTACGGTCCCGCGCGAGCGCCTTTTCTTGGAGGCGAATAACCTGACCCCCGGCTCGATGAGCGAACTATGGATAAATCAAAGAAAAGTACCGGAGGAACACAGGATTTAATTCTGCGTGGAGAGAGTTATATGCTTTCCCAGCAAACCATGCTGGTTTACCGGTATGTTTGATATCTAGAGAGAAGTTGTCAACGGTGCTGCAGCCTTTACGCATCGAGGAACAACACGGGAGACGAAGACAGCTGACGATCTTCAGTCATAATTCAATGGGGTATGTAATTTATTTCAGAAAACACTTTTTGTTATATTCCATGGAATGCTCTTAACGTCCTGATAGCAATGAATATATTAAATGCTTTGACAAAAAATACATATACAAATGAATCTCTGGAAGCCGTAGCGCTGTAAAAAGCAAGACCAATCATCTGAGCCGGCCCGGCTAAAATAACTTGATGGCCTACCTGCCTGTCAGCCTTCCATCTGTGCACAAACTTATCTCGTGGCCTCATTGATGATGCACGTTCGTGTGTGTTGGAGGAGGGACTCTGTAAGAAAGTCTGAAGGAAGAGGCCTATTTTTTCCGGTTGTGTATTTTCAAATTCTAGCGCACTCCAGCTGGTTTCTCCATTCTTACCTACCCTACCTTTAACTCTTTTTAGGTTGCAGCTATATGTTTTATTTATTTCAAAGTGGGCCCATTTTTATATATTTGTTTCCTTCAAATGTTCAGAGGACTCCCCAAGTGCTGTGTTTAATTTACTTTAAGGTAGGCCTGTGTATTATTTTTTAATTCTCCTTAGAGGAGTTCTTTGTTTCTTATTAGACGTTAACAGTTTTATATAATGTTGTAAATAGCCTAATAAATGCAAAAAAAACTGTAGTTTTTGTCTGACATAACAATAAATACAACTTTATGAGCTATGAAATATGTTTTGCGGCTCCAGACAAAAACATGTTTTGGAAAAAAGAGCAAAATGGCTCTTTTGGTCAAAAAGGTTGCAGACCCCTGCCCTGGAGGAATGCAGTGAGGCGGATTATGTGTCAGAGCTTGACTCATCCTGGCATGATTTAGACATTAGAATTGAATGTTTCTCCTTTAAATGATGGAGACCTCAAAGACAGGAGGTAGGAGGAGACGGAGAGTTGGAACTGGATGAGGGTGAATATGACATCGCACATACTGTACCTTGTTATGCAATAGCGTAAAATGTTAAATGATGGACAAACTATGCTTAAATAATTCCAGTTTTTAAGATACTTTTTGGCAAGTATAACAGTATTTGGAAGAGCTCAATGATAGATCACCTTGCAGGTTTTGTCCATGGAGCCTGTGACTATGAGGGAGCAGTCCCAGTTAAAGTGAACATTGCTGATCTCCCCACTGTGACCAATCAGAGTGTGGACACGTCTGAAAAAAAGACAAAACGCAGCAATAAGATGATTGAACACTCATGTGTGCAGAATAGCATGCATGTACAGAACTGTATACATTATGAAACACTGAAAGAAATGCAGGAATGAGTCCTAAAACCCAGCATTTTACCACTTCCTGTTCCCTTGTCTCAAAGTGTTTTTGGTTGGCGCCTGTGGGTAACACAAGCTTAAGAGTTGTTTTTAATTGTGTGCTCGTAAAAACCACTCTGGTGAATGTCTGAAGCTTCTTTGTGTCGTAAAAACAGCAGTTGCTACAAGTGCCGACATGAGACTACTGAACGCCATCATGCCAAACATTATCCACCTTAAAGGGGACCTATCATGAAAAATGCATTTTTGTACGTCTTTTCTACATGAACATGTGTCCCCGGTGTTCCAGGGAACTCACCAAGTGTCAGAAAACACAACCCTCTCTATTTTCCTCCATACCCAAATCTCTTAAAAAGGGTCTGCAACGGATCTGATCCAGACTGATACAGATTTGAACACTTCTATGACGTCACAGAAGTGGCGCTACAGCTATTGGGCCAACTCCACCAATCAGGAGGAGACAGCCACGGACATTGCCGTTCCAAAGCGCTGGAGACGCTGTAGTACATATGCCAGGCCTGTAGATGGTGCTGTTCTCACAGAATCAGCCCATGCAAAGACTGTGTTAAATTGAGCGAAATGAGGAATGGATAAAATGCATGATCTGTTTGGTATTTTGAAAAATAAAAAGTATAAATATGCCTTATATAGGTATGGTCCTACACAATATTATTCAAATATAGTATGATAGGTCCACTTTAAGCTTAGCGGTGAAGTCAAGTGACTGTCGTGTAGTTTGTTTAAAGCGCAAAGTTAGCTTTTTACTTCTGGCTATTGAATTTACGCTTCAAAAACCCTCAAAGCGGTGTTCACATGTGGAGATTAACCTGCAAACAGAACGTGGAAGTGTTATAAACATGCGTTTGCCAACATGTGTTTCACAGAGCTTTTCTGCTGCAATAATCCCAAATCAGTTTTATCTAAGGAGCCCTTTAGGATGTGGGTCTGCCTATTAAAACACGTCACCACTGCAACACTCTATAACCATGATGATGTCTGACCTTCCTGAGGCAACATCCCATATTGAAACGGTGTGGTCAAAGGATCCGGTGACCAGCTGATTTCCCACTGTGTTGAAGCACAGAGAGAGGACCTCTGCAGTGTGACCCTGGGAGAAATAAACAGAGAGCATTATCCATCACTGTGTCATTCCTCTTCTCTTATAAACCCCCTCTCTGCCTCTGCCGATGAAAACGCACATCAAACACTATATTACTTATTAAAATCAACATACAGCCTGTTGTCAGCATGATTGATTCGTTGTGCTGTGAACAGAGCTGAGACAGAGGCAGCCAATCAGGTTTGGCCTGCACTTCAAAGAGCGCTCACTGCTCCCCCCAGAATGGCTGTTCAGTGACCTTATTAAAGACTTGCAGTTACTGTATAATAGCCGTATATGTAGGGGCTTACCATCAGCAGTGGTGACAAGACTCAATTTAGGGATAATTACTTTTAGAAGTGGATGAAAAGTTAACCAGTGTGTTATTAATGGATGGATGGATACCAGGATCAAAGAGAATATTACGCACGGTCAGCGTGGCCACCTCGTCCCCCGTCTCCACGTCCCACAGCTTGGCAGAGGCGTCCATGCTGCCCGTGGCCACCAGCGTGCTCTGGGGGTTAAAGGCCAGGCACACCTACACACAGGGAGGGAAAGCACATTTACTAAAGTATGTTTTTTTTTACATATTTGCACTTAACTTGAGTATTTCTTTATTTTATTTTATTTTTATTTGCATTTGAAAGGTGGGGTAGGTAATTTTGGAGAAACCAGCTCGAGTGCGCTAGAATTTGAAAATACACAGCCAGAAGAAATCTGCCACTTCCTTACAGAGCCCCTCCTCCAACACACACAAACGCGCACATGACCAATGAGGGCACGAGATAAGTTTGTGCACAGATGGAAGGCTGACAGGCAGGTAGGCCATCCAGTTATTTTAGCCGGGCCGGCTCAGATGATTGGTCGTGCTTTTTACAGCGCCACGGCTTCCACAGAGGAAATTTTTTAATGGATTTTTTGTCAAAGCACTTCAGATATTCATTGCTATCGGGACGTTAAGAGCATTCCATGGAATATAACAAAGAATGTATCTCGAGCCGGTTTCTCAAACTTATCTACCCCACCTTTAAGAAAATATTCAAAAGGCATACATAACAAAATAAACACATCTAAATACATAGGTTAACTACATAACAGATGACAAATCCGAAAAGAAATTATAAAATAATAGTAATAACAATATTACAAATAAAAGAGTATTTCCATCTAACGCTTCATTATACTTGTACTCCGCTACATTTCAGAGACAAATATTGTACTTACGCCACTACATTTATTTTACACTCACAGTTAGTAGTAACTTGATATATATAAAAACACATGATAGGCTGATATGGTGTAATGAAGTCCTGTTCTACTAATCAAGTATCTAACTTGAGTCCACACCGACAATGCTAAAATGCTCTCACATGAAAACTGGATTATATAATAACCATAATAATGTGAAAAGATCCATTTCTGCATTACAAGTCTTTTTACTTTTGATAGTTTGGAAAATATGTCTGTACTTTATATTATTCAGAAATTGGCCATTGTGCAGAATTAGTACTTTTTGTACTTTAAGTATATGTTGAGGCGATTACTTTTGTACTTTTACTTATGTAAGATCTTGAAATCAGGACATTTTACTTGTAATGTCTAAGACCATAGTATTTGTACTTTTACTTAAATAAAGGATCTGAGTACTTCTTCCAATACTGCCTGAACGATATAAAACGACTTACTTCATAAGTGTTGCATTGGATTACAAATAAACAATAAACTATGCAATATAAAAGCCATACCAAAGGGACTTTCAGAATACAAATGACATTGCATGAACACTGAGTATATGCAAAATGCGTTGCCTTTAACATTTGAAACAAACAGCATTTAATCATTTTCATTTAGACAGATTGTTATACATACTATTTCTGCAGTGTGTCCGCGAAAGGTATGAAAACATTTGCCCGTCTCAGCACACCACAGCTTGGCCGTCTTATCAAAAGAGCCGGTGGCAATCTTGTCTCTAAGTCAGAGAATGATAAAACAAAAATAGTCAGAGCACATTTCCTCAGACGCTACGACAGTTTCACTGACACTCTTCCTTACCCGTAGGGGTTGTTGAATCCGATGGCATACACCACGTTTCTGTGCCCCTCTAACGTGTGCAGCTCTGAGCCCGAGGCCGTGTCCCAAACTCTGCACGTCCTGTCATAGCTCCCAGTGATGAACCTGTAGAGAGGAGTAAACACTCAAATCACACCACAGAGCCTCTTTGAACTCCTTGAAGAGCTCTGTGTGGTGCAGATACACTCACCTTGACCCTGATTTGTCGAAGGCAACGTTTGTCAGAGGCAGGATGTGTGCCTTCAGCTCCTGCAACAGAAGACCAGAGAAAAGATTAGAAAAATAAAAAAGGTAGAATTTATTGGTATTTGATTGATTTATTTAAGAAGGGACAATGCACATGAATCTACATGAGGGGAATGTCATCAGCAGTCCCTGTCAGGCTGAAGGCATTGCAACAAAACATACACGTACAACTGAAGCACCATTGCAGCACATTTCAAAGACCATATGCCCAATTAAAAGTTATACAATGATGACTGTAGTACCCACAAATTATTCATCTGATCTGACTTTGATGTAACTGGGAGAACATTTTTCTTGCGGTTTAAAGAACTTTCTCTCCTTACAGTCAGTGTTGGGTGTAACGCGTTACAAAAGTAACAGAGTTACAGTAATGTATTACATTACTTCGTTACAGCAAAAAGTAAAGCATTACTAATGAAATGTGGGTAATATACTACCCGTTACAATTCTCAGTAACGCAGTTACAACTAATTTTTGGCCGAAATTAAATGGTGTTTTGTTTTTTAAGAATTTACCAACATCGCAAGATATTCCGATAACAGAGAAACATTGTGCGGGTAGATTAGTAACCTGGTGTTTACCCTTCAGGCTCATCAAGATCCCTGCGTTTTGTGTCGGGTTCCCTGATCAGCCTGTCGGGTGTTCTTTTCCCCATAATGACCGCCTCGCTGCACATTATCCCACTTATTACACGGCCATATATAAACTATAGAGCCCACTCCATGTTCCTGTTGCTGTTTACTTCCTCTCTGCCTTCTTCTGGTGATTTATCTGACGTCCAGCGCTCCGTCTTTTAAAGGTCCCATGTCATGGCCATTTCTACTGATCATAATAATTCCATTGTTGAGGTCTACTAGAATACATTTATATTGTGCAATTTTACAAACTCACATTGGTTTCTCAAACAGCATCTCAGTATAGCATGTGTATTCACTCTCTGTCCTAAACGGCTTGTTGGAGCTCCTGCTCATTACATTTCAGAGACAGTAATATCGTAATGCAACTTATTACTTAAAAAAGACAGTAATATGTACTGTATTACATTTTGGAAGTAACTTGCCCACACTGCTTACAGTACAGAAAAGTTTCTCAGCAGTGTTAACTTTTTTCTATGAGTTCCAGCCACATTACCAAACTTAACCTTTACCAAATCATGTTTTGTGTATTCCTCAAAACACGTAGACATTCATGAAGCACCTGTTATCATGATAACAGATTATTGGCATGCCTACTTGGCTTAAAAAAGACTTACATCTAATTAAAAAAACTGAACCACTGCTGCTCTCTAGTGCCTCTTTGGAGCACTGGATCATTTTAGTACTCAGACTACTGACTTTCTACAGAAGTCAATTCACAAAGAACAAAACACAGCACACTGATAAACAGTGGAAGTAAGATGACGTTGCCAAAAATGTCAATATCCAAAATATTGTCAACTCCCTTAAATATGTCAGAGTAAAACTGCTTCATAGGAAGCAAAATCCAGAAGCGTTTCTGTAACTTCTCTTATTCCGATGTAAATTCATGATTCAAAAGACAAATAGCTTTCTACACTTTTAAAAAAAACAACCATATATAGTACAACATGTCCTGAAATCCTGAATATCGATATACTTTAAGGGAAAACACTTGAATGAATTTTGCCTTCACTATGAGAAGCTTTTTTAATGGATCCAGATGTCATGTCACTGTGTTGATCTATGTATTAATGGCTGTAAATGTGAGTGTGAGTCCGGGGTCTGACCTTGAAGAAGCAAAAGCGGTGGTGGTCCTGCTGACCCTGTTTCTGCTGCAGTCTGACGATCAGCTGTTTGACCTGATCCGCCCGGGACTCTGTGACCAGAGGCTCCGACTGCTGGATCTCTGCCAGCAGCTCATCTGGGCTCGTCCTGCATGTGGAAATGATATTTTAAGGATCATCTCAAAAGTAAACAGGACAAAAAGTACATTCAAAATAACAATTTCAATATATTTTATATGGTAATACTTTTCCTTATTAAGTAGAATTTCGAATTCAGGACTTCACTTATGTGTTTTATCACTTTCTTATTGATTTTTTACTTAAGTAAATAATCTGACCACTTCTTCCACCACTGGGAATATCCAACCTAAAACTAACTTCACCGTGGTTAACTAGTTAAAAACCCATCATATAAAGAGCTGAGTTCACAATAGGGAGATATGTCTGACTACCTTCGTTAAAATGACAGTTTTTGTGACTGAGGATAAAACAACCCCCCACAGGAAGTTATTATGGCATCACACTCTTAGTAAAGTTAGTCGGTTGACTTCATGGATACAACTCACTCACTCTGGAGTCAAATCCAAAAGGTCGATGGATTTGGTCCTCAAACATCCTCCTTTCTCATATTCCAAGATTATACCTGCAAGAAGAGAAATGACTCAACCCAGGAAAGGCCACTCATGCCGGCTGAATAAATACAAAATCAGTAACTTCAGATAGCATCATTGCTAACACCGCTAGTCAACATAAGGTTTTTTAGTGTGCATTGCAGGTTAAAACAAATATTATCTAGCACAGTGGCATGTTGCCTCCATTAAAGGAATTTAAGTTACAGTTAGGAAACATTAAATTATTGGTTTTACCTGGAGGATAATATCTGAGAAGGAACCGCTTGAGTTTCATTTTTGCTAGTATCGCCTCTTACACCACGGTACTGTACTATCAACAAACCGTTGCTATGGCCACAGACCGCAGCACTCACTACGCATGCGCAGTAGGAACACAGACGAGTAGCTTCTGAATTGAAATGACAAGTTGTCGAAAACAAACATTCAAGCTATAAAATCAGATATTTCCAATTTAAATTGAATAAGTACTAAGTAAGAAATAGGCTATACAAAAAATAAAGAGCATTTTGCAAATTGTTCATATATGCAAGCCAAGAGGTTTTTAGGAAACTCGAATCCCAACACACTAACTTTGTTTTGGGTTTTGATACCCAATTTTGCATTTAAATGCTATTTGTGCAGCTGTTTAGTTAAATACTTGGTTACTCACTTACTTATCATTCCTTATTCATAATAAATACCTTCGTGCTGCATAAGGTCGGAGTCAACTTATTTCAACGCTTAATTTGCCCAATACTTTAATTTCTCTCTTAAATTATCTCTTGTCTTGTCTGAAAGGATCGATTGGAGACTTGTGGCTTGTACTAATTAAGGGTTTGAAGTAGTAAAAGTAGAAATACTACTAAATACACATTCTGAATTTAAAATTCTACTTAGTACAGTTCTTGAGTAAATTCACTTAGTTACATTTCACTAGTGTTACTGATAGTGAAACCTGAAAAAAGTCCACTGAATCACTCCCAGCTTCCTTCTGTTTCCCAACAGGTTGAAGTCTACCGCTCATAAACTGTGACTCACACAGATTATACATGTGTATATTCACTGACAGCTTGATGAACAGAGGGACAGTACAGATATCAGACTTTATTATGTGCTCAGGTTACCGGAAATCAAAACTTTAAAGACAATCTGTGGGAGATTCTACTGAGGTAAAACCATGGGGAGCTGGGCTAAACTGAAGTCCTCCAGCTGGGCTTATCACACTGCAGTCCTGTCGCTTTATGGGTTCTTTGCCTACTGCAGAGTAGCAGAGCCTTTTCTCACACCATACCTGATGGGACCAAACAAGAACATCTCTGGAGAAGTGGTAAGCATGTCAGACCCGTACATGAACCACACGTAGAGTCACTGAAGGCATGTCGAGGACTTATATTTTATTAGCAGCTCTTATCTTCTCTTCTGTTCTGAGATATGCCGGCTCTAGACAGCAGGAAAAAACAATGTTCCCTGTATCAGGATTGTTAGTGGTGAAATATATATTTAGGTCCTTTACTTCAGTAAAAGTAGAAATACTCTGCTCTGAAAAAATACTTCATTACAAGTGAAAGTCCTGAATTCATAATGTTTCTTATTAAGTAGAAGTATTGCCGGCTAAATGAACTTCAAGTATCAAAATCAAAAAGTACCCGTGGCTGTTTTGAAAATATTATAATATTATAGAATAATACATTATTCCTTCCTACTTTTTAAAAATATATGTGTAGTAATGTTCTGCATTGTATCACATAGAAATGTCATGTGTGTTTTATGTAGAAAGTAGATGGTAACTATCAGGGTCAAATAACTGCAGTGGAGTAAAAAGTACAATCACTGTTCAAAATGTTAGGGGAGAGTAAAGTAGCATCAAATGGAAATATTCAAGTAAAGGATGACAACATAGTACTTAAGTACAGTGATGTCCTGAGTTACTTCCCTCCGCTGTCTCCGATAGGTGACCAACTACCTGTTCCCAATCTGGACCTACTCCAAGCTGGCGTGTCTTTTGCCCATCTTCCTCCTGACGGACTTCCTGAGGCACAAGCCCCTCGTCGTGGTGCAGGGTCTCTTCCTGGTCACCAACTACGTCCTGCTCTGCTTCGCCCCAGGGCTGCTCGCTATGGTCTTCCTTCAGGTACACAATACAACTGATGAACATAAAGATGATTATTAATTATGTCTCTCATCATGTTACTTTTTTTAAATGAATCTTTTGTTCAGTTTTGAGCATTTTTTTGTACTTGCAACGGTTTGATTTCTAGCAAACGCTGTAGATGTTTGTTTCGTCTGGATTTTGAATGTTTTCTAAATGTTGTGTTGTGAAGCTGGTGATGTCTTTTCATTTTCATGTGTTGTGGTACATTTTTCTTTTTTTATTGCATTATTTTGGAAGCGGCAGTGCGTTTTTCCTATTGGGTCAGTTTTGGGCTGTTAGCGCATTTGCCACCGTCAACTAACTTCTAAAGATAGATTACAACATGTTGTGCATTGCTGTTAAAGGTGCTTCATCATTGGCTCTCATTTAAAATGTTCCATCCCACCAACAGTTCAACTATGGTGTAGTGACTTCCACAGAGGTGGCCTACCTTTCCTACATCTACAGCGTGATTCCCGTTGAGAATTACCAAAGAGCCACTGGCTACGTGCGCAGTGCCATGCTGGTTGGATATACGTTTGGAGCGAGCCTGGCCCAAGTGCTGGTCTCCGTGGCAGGTAGGGCCTTTACCGATAAAAACTGAAGAGCAATGAGATTTTTCTTGATTCTTGAAAAAAATTGATATATATATTCCGATTTGTTTTGATGTAAATATATGAAGATGATCAGATAGCCCTATTTAGATGATGGATACTCTTAAAGACAGATAAATATCTCCTTTTACGAAATGTCTTCAACAATTCGAGCGAGCTCTTATGAAGTATGAACTCTAATCTACAGAATTGGACTTATTCTACCTTAATGCGATCTCTCTGGGGACTGTAAGCATGGCTTTCCTCATCTCCTTCTGGTTGCCCATGCCCCAGAGGGGTCTGTTCTTCAAAGGGAAAAAGGATGCAGCTGTGGGCTCCAGTTCCCATCAGACCGGGCCTCTGGGAGCAGACAGGCCCGAGGAAGCGGTGATGGATAAGGAGGAGGTCGGCTCCAGGCAAGAGAAGATGGAGCTTGATGGCAGCGGAGGATGGCACAGCTGGGAAAATATGGCCACTGCAGGCCATCTACTCTGGAAGAGCTTCAGGGAGACGTATTCTTCAAGGCAATTTCTTTCTCTCATATATTTGAACCATAAACCGCTAAGCACGTTTGCATACCCTGTCTTTATGATACAGTAGTTCAATGTATTTTACTGCAGCAAATAAACACATCATCTCTTCATCATGATTACTATCAGTTTAAATAATGACCACCGTGCAGGAATGTCATCTATTGGTCTCTGTGGTGGGCTCTGGCCACAGCTGGATACGAGCAGATTTTCAACTACGTCCAGCTCATGTGGGACCACATAGAGCCATCTGCTACATCATCCATCTACAACGGGGCGGTGGAGGCTGCCTGCTCCCTTGTGGGTAAGAATCGCTTTAAGTCTGTAATAATAGAAAGAGATAAACATAAAGAAAGAAAGATGCATTTTGGTGCTCCTATTTCTGGTTGGAAAATATTTGAGCCTATTCATTCTGATTCAGTATCATCATGTAAAAACAGGATGAACAATCATGAACTCAAGTTGGGAGTTTGCTCAGAATAATATGCACAAAAGCACCTGTAAAAAATAGTGAAAGTTGCCTTTTTGACACTGAAATCTCACAGAAGTTAAGATAAGTAAAACAAAAATAATTAAGTTAAAGACGCCCTATGTGCTTTTTGGGGGTTTCACTTTGCTATAGTGTGTTAGGTTTGTGGGACTCCTTTGTTTATTATATCCTAAGGGGCGGGACATCTGTAAGTGGTTGACCAATCACAATAGAGCAGGCCAGCTAACCAACCAGAGCAGACTGGGCTCTGGTTTCAGACAGAGGGTGAAAAGAGGCTTTATGAGGAAAAATAAAGAGCTTTTTAAACATTGAAGTATAACATGTCCCAGTAGAGACACTAGATACTGATATGAACCTGAAAAGGAGCAGAATAGGGCCCTTTGAACTTTGTTGTTGGTCTGTGTAGAGTGGTAGGGTTTGTACTTAAGAATATGAATATGAATAATACTAACATACTGTCGTTGCTGCTACATTTTACTGCCATATGGTAAATACTTGTGTATGCTGCTCTTGCTCTTTTACACTTTTTGCATATCATGTATTTTGTTTTTGCTATGTTTGTAAAATGTAATTATCTTAAATGTTTTATGTGAGGGAATGAGCTCAAAGCTAAATCTGGCACTGTTACGCTTGACACATTTGAATGTTTTAAGTGTTCATTACTGTG
Source organism: Notothenia rossii (assembly GCF_949606895.1). Lineage (NCBI taxonomy): Eukaryota > Metazoa > Chordata > Actinopteri > Perciformes > Nototheniidae > Notothenia > Notothenia rossii. Next base: position 88,073,935 of record NC_136902.1, on the reverse strand, counting down.
CATTGTCCCTGCCAAATAAAAAATTAAATAAAAATAAAAATACGATAAAACACTGATCAGCTGAATGAACATAATACGTAAGGGTACATGAAGGTATGTGCAGGTGCGAGTGAAAGTCGTATACATGCAGTGCAGGTTGCTTTCACATGGGTTACATGGTTAACCCTTGATTGTGCATGTTTTATGGGGGGGCAAAGACTGCAGCACAAGCACATTTTATAGAGTAAAGTGGAAAAAAAGAGCAACAACAATGTAATTAAAAACGGCCATGTCTTATGGAACGTGGACCTCTAGCTTGCCATAGGAGAAAACGTGGGTATTTTTCAAATGGAAAACGTGAATTTAGAAAAGGGAATGGCAGCACCATGGTCCTTTTGGCTTACGCTCAACCTGGCTCAGCATGAGAAGAAGAAGAGTAATTGCTTCAATTAAGGAGATAGAGATAGGAGGTAATGGATTCTCAGATTATTGCTGACAGTGGATTCCAAGAGCCGGGTGAAAGCTGCGTAGGCTAAAGAAACGTGTGTGCATAAGTTTAGGAGCTGCGTTCAAATAAATAAGTGTGAGGATGAATGAATCATGGAGTAGGTGTTGTCCACTGGAATACCTTACCGATGATTAATAACCCCTTCTGCTCTGTGGGACAGGTGCTATAGCAGCCTTCTCCGTGGGCCACCTGAAGGTGACCTGGGCGGTGTGGGGGGAGCTGGCGCTGGGCTTGTTCTCTGCAGTGGCGACGGGTGCTGTGTTTCTCATGGCGCTCACCAGCAGCATCTGGGCGTGCTACGCTGGTTATGTCATATTCAAGTCCTGCTACATGCTCCTCATTACTATCACAACGTAAGCTCACTGTGGAATATCACCATGTCCGTTTCTTGTTTGTTTTTGAAAACCAATATCTCTGCATATGGAGGAACCAGTGGTGGATAAGTTCTCTGATTTCTCTATTTTATTTTATTTATTCTGGGTAGCTAAAACTGTATTGGATTAATATGTTGTATTCAAGGGGGAGAAGATGGAGCTGGAGCTTAACACCATAAAATGAATGTAGTGGAGTGAAAAGTAAAAATTGCCTTCAAAATGTAGTGGAGTAAAAGTACTAAGTAGCATAAAGTGAAGTTAGTTTCATTCCTCACGTTTTTTCTTTTTGAAATATTAATAACTTATCTTTTTAGATTTCAGATTGCATCTAACCTCTCCATGGAGTGCTACGCTTTGGCTTTCGGTATCAACACTTTTGTAGCCATTTTACTGCAGACCATTGTAACACTTGTAGTCGTTGATGAAGCTACGCTGGGACTGGACATTGTGACGCAGGTGTGTGCGTCAGGAATCATTTCTGTCCTTTTTCATTTCAATGACAGAACACAAGGAATGTAACTCTAATTGGAGGAAGAATGTAAGATTTATTTTGGATAACTAAAATGTGAATAGAGGGCGACACCTTGTGGTTATCCTTCACTATGACATGTTGACAGGTTTTCTTGAAAATGTAGGCATTGCATGACTAAAATAATGATGATTTGACTGACTGAGTGCTCTCCCTGCAGTTCATCGTCTACGGCAGCTACTACGCCTTCATCTCAGTGCTCTTTCTGATCCGAGGGACATACACCGCCTGCACAAATCAGAGAAGTCCTGAACTCACACAAAGCAAGGAACACGAGCCCAGTGGGGATGTGATCTCTGCGGAGCGTTTCTGAACAACATCAATAAACTGTTACAGTCTAAATAATACTAAATCAAGCAGGTGGTTGTTCCATTTGTTCCCTGAGGAATACAATGGTAATTTCTCACTGGTCTCTACGGATGGGATTAGGGCAACGTGTGAACTATTTTTGAGATCTTAACAAAAGTAGAAAACATTTCCGAATTCTCACAAAAAAGTCAGAATTCAGATTTTAATCTCAAGACTAAAATAAAAATCTCTTTTGGTTAAATCTAAAATGAATCACACGTGGCCCTTATCCTCTTCCGTAGATCTCAGTGTAGGCGATACTTCACACTCGAGGGGGTTGATCTACACATTGAAAAATGCACATGTGATACACAATTATAACATCATTTAATCATTTTACATGCGAGCAAAAATTCCACCCAGTGTTTTAAAAAAAGGCCCATCTGTTCTTAGGTCATACATAAACCCAAAAGAAAGAAATCCCAATTAAAAAAATATATTTAACTTGCAACTTATTTGTCTTTTTCACTGACGTGAGGACCTGTCTGCTGTTGTCTGTTTTGTAACAGACAACTAAAAAAGTCTTCAGCTTGCACCTTTTTTGACATTTTGCTTATGCATTGTTGCTGACTGACCATGGGGATATTTTTGATATTACCTTTACAATAATCTAATCTAAATTAAACAGCTGCAATTACTACTGATAATAAGTCCCGATTTGTCTCGTTGGTTTGTGACACATTTATCTTGGCTTGAAGGTCGTCAGGTGAGAGCTGCTCTTTGACCGGGTAGTTGATTTACAAAACAACACTTCAGACAACCAGAAGTGTTTCCAGGCAAGGAGGCAGCGTGGAAGAGAGTAGCATGCAGAGCAACATAAACACATACAGAATACACACCTGACAGAAAATGGAGGCAGTGAGGAGGTGGCAGGCAGACTGGAGGTATCCCACTACTCTGCTGTGTATCTACGGATTCTTCAGCACAGTGAAACCCCTGGAGCCTTTCCTCACCCCCTACCTGACCGGACCGGACAAGAACCTGACAACAGAACAGGTAAGAAAGAGAAATGACTTCAGCTAATCATCAGGCAATACGTAATCAGGATACAAAAATAGGTAACTGTAATCACTACATAAAAAAGAAGTAATCAGATTACTGTTATTTAAAAAAAAATGGTGGATTACAATCTAAAAAATAGCATTGTTTGTTGTAAAAGGATCTGATGTTATTTCTTCTCTGTAGCTGTACTGTTCTATAGGCTAATACTTCAAGTGTGAATCTATACTTCTACTGCCTGAATCTGCTTTATGATTTTCACTTTCTTTGGTTAATTTGTTCAGTTTTTAATTCAGTAGGTATTCATAAAATAGTGTGTGTGATCTTAACTGTGTGTATTAAAATAAGACGGAGCATTTTATCTCAGCTCAGATTTTATTTCTGCTTTTTTTTTAATTGTAGTATGTGCTCATGTGTTTCGGTGTTGGTGTAGGCTACTGTCTGAATATGCTGAATGAAAGGGAGGTTTTTCCTATAAATAAAACATCTGAGCACATAGACACATTTTTGACCCTAAATATCATGGTGTGTTCTTTTCTTGAAACAAACTAGTCATCTCGCATTTTTGCTTAAAGGTTTCCCAAATGATTAATCAAGAAAGTAATTAACCATATTTAGCATTGCTCTGCTAGAAGGCCTAACGACGTGATTACTTTTCGAACTGGCAGAAATTGCATTTACATGTTAAATCATTACAAAATAACAAAGTTGGTGAAACACTTTTTAGACTTCAGTGCAATCCTCATTAATTGAGCTATAAAAATCAATATCATAAAACCTTCGATTCAGCTATGTCATGTCAACATGTAAGATAAAATAAGATAAGATAAGATAATTTTTTAATCCCTGTGGGGAAATTCACTAGTTCAAACAGCAACAGGGTATGGATGGAAAAAAAAATACAAATGAAAAAACACTATGAAATAAGAAATGAATTAAAATGAACATATATACATATCGTATGTACAGTATCTATGTTTCCTCTTCAGGTAAACAACCAGATCTTCCCGGTGTGGACGTACTCGTACCTCTCGGTGCTGGTGCCGGTGTTCCTGCTCACTGATTGGCTGCGGTACAAACCGGTGGTTATCTTCCAGTGTCTCTCCCTCTTCACCACAACGGCCATGCTGCTCTGGCTCAGAAGTGTCGCAGCCATGCAGGCCATGCAGTTCTGCTACGGGGTGGTGACAGCCAGCGAGGTGGCCTACTTCTCCTACATCTACAGGTCATTTTCAGAGAGCTGAGCAAGGCACTAATACTAGCAGTGGTGGAAAGTAACTGAGTACAGTATACTCAAGTACTGTACTTAAAGAGGCCCTAGTATGCTTCTTGGGGTTCTCCCTTTCCTGTAGTGTGTTAGGTTGTTGTGCATGTAAACGGTCTGCAAAGGCTAAAACCCCCTAAAGTTGTTTAGAGACATGTCACAGTAGAGGCACAAAATACAAATATGAACCTGAAATTGAGCATAATATCAACTTTAAATAGAAGTTTGAATTATTTTTACTTAAAGGTGGGGTAGGTAATTTTGGAGAAACCAGCTCGAGTGCGCTAGAATTTGAAAATACACAGCCGGAAAAAATCTGCCACTTCCTTACAGAGCCCCTCCTCCAACATACACGAACGCGCACATGACCAATGAGGGCACGAGATAAGTTTGCGCACAGATGGAAGGCTGACAGGCAGGTAGGCCATCCAGTTACTTTAGCCGGGCCGGCTCAGATGATTGGTCGTGCTTTTTACAGCACCACGGCTTCCACAGATGATATTTATTTATGGATTTTTTGTCAAAGCACTTCAGATATTCATTGCTATCGGGATGTTAATGGCATTCTATGGAATATAACAAAAAGTGTATCTCGAGCCGGTTTCTCAAACTTACCTACCCTACCTTTTAAGGTTTTCCATTTAATGCTACATCAGGTAAGCTAGATGTGACAGCTTTAGTTACTTCACGGATCAAGATATTGCAATAATAACACATGATAAAATTTAAACATGTGTCTCTAAAGACAATACTATTGACATAACTGTAAAAGGTACAAAGAGATACAATAATGTGCATTTCAAACAGTAAAATGCTACTTGATGCAACAATATTTAAAATGTAATCATGTCAGACATTTAATATATCACATATGGAGAACATTTTTCAACTTTTTTGCTGATGATACTTTTCTGTATTTCTACTTAAAGGTTTTGATTGCAGAACTTGTAATGGAGTATCTTGACATCAATGCATTGGTACTTCCACTCAAGAAAAGGGTTTGAATGCGGGGAGGTACCAGGGGGTTACATTGTGCTTTGTTTTGGATTGTCATGTCATGTTGCATTTCTTCCTTAGTGTGGTGGATCTGAAGCGCTACAGGAAGGCCACGTCTTACTGCCGCAGTGTGCAGCTGCTGGGCTACACCGTGGGCTCCGTGCTGGGCCAGCTGCTGCTCAGCTTCCAGCTCATGTCCTACGACAACATCCTGGTGCTCACTCTGGTTCTCACCTCCATCGCTCTCCCCGTGGCCTGCCTCCTGCCAATGCCACGGCAGAGCATGTTTTTCCACAGAAATAAAACAGTGACAGAGGGGATAAAGACGCATAGAGACGGGACTGTGGATTCAACAGAACCCTCACGGAGAGCAAAGGTCTCCCTGGAGGAACCAGGAGAGGAAATGGTGGAGAAAGAAGCAGGAGAAAGAGTTGATGAAAAGGATAAGGACCTTGAGGTTGGTGCAAAAAGCTGCAGCCAAGTCCTCCTCCAGCTGTGGAGGGACTTCCTCCAGTGCTACTCCTCCAGACAGCTGCTCTACTGGTCAGTGTGGTGGGCGATGGCCACCTGCGGCTACAACCAGACAGCCAACTATGTGCAGGTCAGTTATCAAAGCAAAAAAACGAAAATGTTCAGCTGTACACCTGCTTGGTTTGCATAGTGAGCCCTTTAAATGGGGCCCTAGTATGCTCTTTCAGGTTCATATTGGTATTTGGTGCCTCTACTTAATGATCCGACTAATGTAAATTGCAGTTTCTGTGGGAGCATGTGCAGCCTTCTCAAAATGGCAGCATCTACAATGGAGGCGTGGAGGCAGTGTCCAACCTGTTAGGTGAGCAACATCCAGTGGAAAGTATGCAGATCCTTTACTTAAATCAAATCACATGTCCATTACATGTGAAGATCCATAATTGATAACGGTACTTAAGTTAAAAGTATGACCAGGAACACGTAGTTGAAGTAGTAAGAGTAAAAGTACCCATTGCAGGAAAGCAGAAATATTCATGTTTGATAAATAGAACTATGACATTATTTATGAACAAGTGAAGAAAACAATTATCAAAATTGCTTTTTTTTGCTTATGACATAATTTGATGTCAACTCACTCATTGTATTGGGTAATTAAATATAATAATGGAGTTTAATCTACATTAAAACAAATATTTCATTCAGTTCATATTTTTGTATGTAAAAGTCTGAATTTCTAAGCTGTGTGGTTCAACAAAAAGTATGTTTTCCTCTCACATAAAAATAAAATAAAAAAGTAAATTGCCAGTAATTCTAATACTAAGATAAAAAAGCTACAAATATTTAAATTATTCTATTATACCATATTCAAAGTATGTCATTGATTATAAAAAGGGCTTTAGTGCTATATATATCAAACCCATTTTCAAATTGTCATCTCTACTATAAAACCAGATGGGTGTGTTTTGCAGGAGCAGCCACAGCGTACGGTATCGGCTTCACGGAGGTGAGGTGGGATCAGTGGGGGGAGCTGGCTCTCGGGGGTTTCTCTGGACTCGGAGCAGCAGCACTCTTCCTCATGACCTTCATCAGAAACATCTGGGTCTGCTACGCCGGATACATCGTATTCAAGTGCCTGTACATGATGCTGATAACAATAGCCATGTAAGAGTTGTCTTATCAAAAGGGAGACGTGTTTATTATTGCAGGCAGAACAGGAAATCGTGCATTTAAGTAAACAGTCCTTCTCTTTTAGGTACCAGATTGCAGCCGACCTGACGATGGAGAGGTTTGCTCTGGTGTTTGGAGCGAATAACTTTGGCGCGTTGGCTCTGCAGACCATCATCACCTCTGTGGTGGTGGACAGCAGAGGGCTGGGCCTGGGCATCATTCCTCAGGTGAGGAGGCAGATCAGGAAATGTCACTCAGGTCTTCTGCAGATTAAGTGATGGTCTGTTTCTTGTTGCAGTTCACCATATACGCCAGCTACTTCTCACTCATCGCTGTCCTTTTCTCACTTCGGGGACTGTTCACCATTTGGAGAAGCGACAAAGAGCCCACTGCTGCCGTCAGAAATGACCCTCCGGACTGTGACGAACACAAATTCTGAATACATGGGTTTTGACTTTGCAGAGTTAAAAGCTTCAAATTACTGACTGCAACACCATGAATATAAATCTTTTTTTTTTATATATCTATATACAAAACAAATGTACACGATTCTCCATACATCAATATAAATGAATGGTTTGGTCATTTCTTCTTATTTAAAATTCATTTTAATATATATATATATATATATACATACTGTATATATTTACACATTAACTTAAAATTCTCTAATACCCTAATGCAAGTGGTTTTCAGCCCAGCAGCCATTCTCGACGTTATACCAGAAGCTTTGTGACCCTCTGTCAGCAGGAGGGGAAGAGGCAGAGAAATGAGACCCCCGCCCGTCCCTGACGACGCAGATGCTTCTTTATCTCTCGCAAACAGAATAGGTTTTTTTTTTTTTATTATTATGGGAGACCTACGGTGGCCGACCGGTGCAAACACGTTACACCGACCCAACACATTTCCATATAGGGGAAGCAAGCTGCAGTTTCCAAAAATGATGTGAACATAAAAACACAAATGTGCAAACACATGCAAATGAAGAAACCTCTCGCCACCTTAAGACATGCAGATTTGCTCTAAGCTAACTAGCTAACGTAGCTAACTTAGTCATTTACAGATATACAGTATATATATAGATATATATATATATATATCTATATATATATATATCACTGTGAATAAGAATTTTGTATAGTTTAGTATTATTTTATGTTTGTTTAGCTTCTCCCCTTTTTTATTTTCACATTATGTCTGCATGATAGGTGTCCTTTAATATGCACTGACAGTAGATGTGATACCATGTGCTGTCACAGGAAGGAGCTGTTGTGCAGCTAATATATGGCAAGCCATTTGAGTATTTATTCCACATCCTTGATATCAGACGGCAGCTGTCTACACTAGTTGGCTCTTTGATTCCACTTGTTAGAGATATGGTCAAACTAATAAATACTCAAATGGCTTGCCATAGCCGTCTGATATCAAGGATGTGGAATAAATACTAAAATGGCTTGCCATAGCCGTCTGATATCAAGGATGTGGAATAAATACTCAAATGGCTTGCCATAGCGGCATTAGTAGTAGTAGTAGTACTAGTAGTAGTAGTAGTAGTACTAGTAGCAGTAGTAGTTACACTGTAGTCTCCTTTAATATGCACTGACAGTAGTTGTGATACCATGTGCTGTCACAGGATAGAGCTCATGTACAGCTAATGATTCACATCAACTTCCTTCCCTTCCTGTTCTCTGTGGGGACCTCCGGTGTCAGAAGTTATTTTCACTTTGTTCCCGCTGTGACGCAGAAGTTTTCCTCCTCGTTAAATTATTGGTAAGTGACAGTTTTCAGAGTGAAATGACTCTCAGCTGATCCCTGCTCTCACCTCAGACTCATCTCTCTAATGTGTTTATTGCTAACAGTTATTTATATTATTGATAATAACAGCTGCAGCTGCTCTAACAACATGCTAACATGCTAACTAAAATCAATACTTCAGCAATGAGACAGACTGAAGAGTCTTATTTTAAAATGTTTTCTGAGGTCAATAAATCAAACATTCAACACAATATAAAGTGTATATTAAACTATAAAAAGTCAATACTAAATCCAAGTCAATAAAATGTATTTTTTGATCAATTAAAGTACATTTTATATATTGAATTCAATAAAAACGTTCTATATTAAAGTATTATTTAATAAATACTAGGGGTGCACCGAATGGGAAATTCTTGGCCGAAACCGATACCGAAAATAGGAAACAGTTTGCCGAAAACCGAATGCCGAAAGGCCGAAAATGATTAATAGAAATATCTATATATATAATGTATACATTTTTTACCAATGTTGTTCAGCTACCTGATTATGGAAAAAGACATGATTATGGCAAAACTTAACTTAAATAATAATCACTATTATGGGTCCATAAAACATTTATTCAGCACTTTTGAATGCATACAGTACATTAATTCCAAGTCAAGTGCATTTTCTTTTCTCTGTAGGATAACTACAACAAAGTGCATTCAGAACAAAGCCAAGGTGCTCTAAAACTGCATAAACATCTAGGCCAGTAGGCCCACAACAAAATAGTGTAAATAAAGACTTTAACAGCCAGGCCTTCAACAACAACAAATGCACCTATAAGTGCATGCATACAAATGTGCAAACTGGATAAATCCAGATGAATGCAACTATTTACAAATGAAATTACAATTCAATTTCAAGAATCTGTAAATAAGGCTGTCTGTCCTCATAAACAAAGTAGTAGACATTGTATAAAGATACATAAAGTGAAAACTGGATACAAAATCCACAATCAATTACAAATTAAATTACAATTTCATGAGCAATGTAAACAACATTGTATCATTTAGATACCGAAAGTACAATATATTGAACACTGTGCTGCTGTCATTTCCCCCTAATGATAACCTGAGATGGTGAATTATAACTCACAATGAAAATTGTTCAGGAAAGTGGGTATAGAGTAGACATGTAGAACTAGATAAGCTTATGATAAGCCAGCCTTGTCTACTTATTAAGGAAAAGTGGGAGGTTCTTTTTAATGAACAGTAGCTTCTCTGCTTTATCATCCATAAGTCTGTTCCTCTTCTCATCAAGCACATGAGAGGCAGCGCTGAACAGTCTCTCGCTGTCAGTGCTTGTGATTTGATCTTACTCCGCATATTTGTCCGGGTGTTTTGATTTCAAGTGGTGGAGTAATCCCGAAGTGGTGAAAGTCTTTGCAGTTACACCCCCTCGAGAAATGTCAGCTGAACACGTTTTACAAATCTCAATCCGCGCCTCTTTCTCTGATATTTTTAAATATCTCCAAGCGCCAGACATGTTGGCTGTGAGCCAGCCGCGAGCATGGTCGCGCTCCGTGTTTGTCGCCGCGTTTTGATTAGGTCATCACAACAACACGTTAGCTTACCAACGTAACCCTGTTCCCTGACATTCGGTGATATTTTTTCGGTGCCGAAAGGGCCTTTTTAACCATTTTCGGCCGATAATTTTCGGCGGCCGAATATTCGGTGCATCCCTAATAAATACAATACATTAAATTAATAAATATTTCCTAAATAAATTAAACGTCCCATGTCATGCTTCTCCGGTTATTACCCGTCCCCTTGTGTGTTATGAAGGTTTTTCTGCATGTAAACGGTCTGCAGAGTCACAAACCCTCAAAGTACACCCTGTAGGGAGTAAAACTCTAACACAGAAAAGACCTGTCTATGCTGCCCCAGAACGCCTCGTTGGAGATTTCTCTTTTTCATTTTTGTCTTGCTCTGTATGCAGTGGCGGAGCCAGGACATTTTCAGTGGGGTGGCCAGGATGGAACCAGTGATCATTTTCGGGTGGCATTGAAATCACTATTATATGAACATAAAAATACATCTCACTAGAAAATAAGGAGTTATTTAAGGCACCTACAACACACCTCTACATTATTTGGGATTAAGTGGTGGAATAAATCAAATAATATTCAGTATATCTAACTATTTGTTTCGTATTCCCACAGGCAAAGTATCAACAAAGCTTACATTATACAAATGTAATGCAATATACAGACTGTTTAGCTTATGATGATCAGCAGCACTATGAGCTCATTCTCTCAGTGTATCATCAGGAATACAGAGACACACACACACATAATTTAACTAAGAGTTTTTAAATGAAATAATAGGTTAAGAATAAACATCTAAAAGTAAATAACAATAAACAATAGCCCTTAACCCTGTAAGGCCCCCGGTTGTATACAACATTACTTGAAGCTATCCTAAAAAAGTCAGTAAATGTTTGTTTTTTTAAAAGACTACATTTACATAGTCAAAAGGTCCTTTAGTTCAGCCTCACAATGCTATTGGGTAGTAAATGTGTTATAGGTCCTGCCCTCTGGCCATACACGCCAGGGATTTTGGGCCCCATGAAAAGATATCACATTGGGCCCCACCACCAGGCCCAGGCCACGCCAACCAAGCACAATTGCTGTAACCACACCTCCAGAACCCAACCGACTCATTTATGCTTTAAATAACTCTACCTGTACAGGCTTATATCTATCTTGTAGTCCAATACTAACTGCACAATATTTACTGACACTGAGCTGTGAAAATATAACACTTATGGGGGGACAGGGCTGCTGAGCCTAGAGATGGATCTGTTGGTCCTGGCACCAGGGGGAGGGACAACTGATTTAGTATGAATAGCTGCTAAAAATGAACCTGCATTTATTAAATGTCAACTAAAAGAGCAGTGAAATTAAAAACCTGTATAGATATTAACAGTACTTAATGTCAGCTTAGTAAATAAAAAACTCCACCACTCATAGACCACACCCACCTTTTCTTTGAAAAACTGGGTGACATACTGTCGCCCTTTAGTCCCTCTCTCTTGTCTTTCTCTCCTTTCTTTTCTCTTTTGAAAGCCTGACTTTGTGAGTCGTTGAGACATGTACAGTCTATGCATGGCACACACGTAAGTCTAGCATCCCTGCTCCTAACATGCTCTCACTCTCTGCTAGAAAGTGCCGGTGTAGGTACCATATCTGCTCGTGGATCAATAGGGAGATGATAACACTAACACTCTCTCAATTCAGATCAGGTTACAAATAACCTTTGAATCAGGTCTACACTGTTTGGAATGGATTGATCTGTTAAGGAGCCAGGATCATGCATCTCACTTTAGATAGCAAAACACTGCAAGGCAGTCTACACGTTTTACAAAATCAGTTATCCTATGCAGTTCACCTGTTAATAAATATTTTAAAAAGATTTGGCTTTGTCAATCAATTATTTTGCTTATATCATTTACTATCTTATACAGAGGTTCGAAAGGGTAAAATTGCCAATTTAGAAATACAAAACGATGTAGGTTAGAGTTATCCTAAAAATAAGCTCATATTTGAATTCCCCATAAAAAAAACACATCATTCAGTAAAAACAAGGCCCCACTGATCATCTACTCTCTGAGACGATTCCAGGGATGCCTAACTTGAGTTTCTAGCACCAGGGAAAGTGGACAAAAGTGCCCGAGATCAGCCTCTTAATTTACCCAGGGCCTAGTGCTTAGCTTTGGGCATGAAAATTCAGGAAACTCCCCTGAGTATTTTATTAAATATCTGAACTTTGGAGAGGAGTTGGGGGACACATCAAATCACATTACAGATCAAGACGAAGCGAATGGAAGTACTCCCATGCTCCTAGCGTGTGAAAAACGTGTGCAAAGTCTCCGAAAACGGAGCAGTGGCTGTGATGCTAGCTTTGCGGCTAGCGGTTAGTTTGAATGTTGAAAAATAACAATCGACAGTGTAAACATAATTATGTAAATAACCCAATTTGTGTTCTGTGAAACGGAAAATGATTTTATATTGTTTTTGTTACTTTTGTTGCAGTGTCTTAAATGTAATTTAGGTTAACTTCCTGTTTGAAGTTGTTGCTATGGAAACAACATGACGGAAAAAAAGTAATATCTTCTACATATAATAACGGACAAAGTAAAGAATGAAGTGTAGGCTATGCCTGTTTGAAGTTGTTGCTATGGAAACAACATGACGGAGAAAAAAGTAATATCTTCTACATATAATAATGGACAAAGTAAAGAATGAAGTGTAGGCTATGTTTAAATGTTCAGAATTTGACCGTGTATGATGGCCCTCTTGAGTTGCCGTACAATATGACGGATATGACGGATGACGGATGCGACGGAAATACACCCGAGCAGATATGGTACCCCGAGCAGATATGGTACTGACACCGGCGGTGCCGCACCGCGTTTGGAGGCAGGACCAAACCATTACATGTAAATAGAAGGGGGCTTTGGATAATTCACTTTTGGAAGAAAATAAGTTAAATGAATTGTAAGTTTAGTGAGTACATTATCGATATAACGTCCTATTAATGTTAATTCTTGATGAATGATGAAAGACTTAAACATTTTTTTCTTAATGTTCTAAAATTGTTTGGGCCCCCGTGGTGAGGGTGTTTGGGGTGGCCAATAAGGTGGCCAGGATTCAACTGGGGGTGGCCGCGGCCACTCCCCAGCTCCGCCACTGTCTGTATGCTGACGTAACGATGCGGGGATCCTCACACACACACACACACACACACACACACACACACACACACACACACACACACACACACACACACACACACACACACACACACACACACACACACACGGAACTCAGGCTGAGTTCCGCGGTGTCTCCAGTGTGTCCATGGGGTCTTAAAAAGTATTACAAGTTGATAAATGGAGGTTGTATTCTACAGTCTGCCTGAATGTAATCATTGCGTAGCTGTTTAGTGTGATTCTCTGTAGTTTATGTATGGCATCCCGTTGGATTTGAAGTAATCTGAACAGGACATCGCGCGCTCACTGCTTGATAGCGCGCGAAGGTCCGTTTACGCCGGTTGTTAAACAACATCGTTATGGGGAAATGCAAGTCTGCGTCCAAATGGTTGGAAGATAAGGAGGAAGGACAATCAATACTGTATATAGTCAATGTGAGGTAAAGTGTGTCGCCAATGTAACGGGTTAAAACTCGAGGTGGCGATGAGGTCTTAAAATGTATGGAGAGGGTCTTAAAAAAGGTCTTAAAAGGAATTACATTTTACTTCAGGATCCCTGCATATACGGCCTGGTCTCGCTGTCTCGCAGACCCCATGCAGCAACCAGGAACCGACACCAGTAATCCAGCTCACACTGTCCGCTCCTCGAGCCTCAAAGGGCGGAGCAGCGAGCCCCAAAACGTCCCGCCAACACGGCACCCAGACCCCGCGCAGCATTCAGAGAGTGAATACACATACTATACAGAGATGCTGTATGAGAAACCAATGCGATTTTGGAAAATTGAACAATGTAAATCTATTCTAGTAGACCTCAACAATGGAATTATGATCAGTAGAAATGGCCATGACATGGGACCTTTAAATCCTTTTTATCACGATAACATAATAGTATAATAAATACTAAAAATACTTTTAAATCAATACAATATTCAATTATTTAGAAAACCGTTATCAAATCAATAATATTTTTTTATACAATATATTTTATCAGTAAAATTACTTTCTAATGATTAAAATATAAATGTAATGAAGTATTTTTTAACTTCTTTAATACATTCCATTAAAACCCTTGAAACGAAGAGGAATATTTGTTTAATCAATTAAATACATTTTGATCAATTAATAATGTTTACATCAATGACAATAATCAGTAAATAATCAGTGAATCAAGAAAAGTAGTTTAAAAAATAAAAAAATAAATAAAATATGTTTGAATTCAATAAAATAATTTCCCTAAATCAACACGATAATACACAATTTATTATTTACTTTTTAAATCATTCACATAATTTATAAAATAAATACAATACTTATATGTTAAAAATAAATACATTTTTTTATAAAATGTGTAAATCTGACAAATATTTTTTTAATCAATAACGTAGATTTTAATTTTAAAATATTTTTTAAATCAATCAAATTTGTTTTAAATTGAATTATTTTGTTTTTCAAATCAACATTTGAACATATTACATTTGTTTTATTAATGAATGAACTCATCGATGTCGGGTTCAGGAGCCATTTTGCTGACTCATGTTAACTGAGAGGAGACGCCATCTTTATCTTTGTCTGATATTAGTATTAGGATGCAGCACCAGAGACTTGAACCTGAACCTGAAGATGGACCTGAAGATGGACCTGGATCCAGCTGTGCGTCCATTAAGAGTGACCATTCTATGGATTATCCTTTTCACTTTAAATCTGGACGTCCTGCAGAGGGAAGGTGAGAATGTAAAATTGTGTAACGTGATCGGCTTCTTTCTGTTCCTTGCACCATCAGCTGCTGGGAGGCTTCTGATGGTCGGACGCTTTCAGGCCTCAGTAATGTTGGTGTTTTTATACCCCGCCCCCCCTCCACCTGCTGATCTACAGTTACCCTGTCATTCTGTCTTCATCTCAGAACACCTTCAGTAAACTGTGTGCAGATTAGAGTCTTTAAATGTTCTTGATGTTTTCTCCACAGAGTTCTGCTGGAGTTCTCAGAGGTTCCCAGTGATCAGTCTGCCCCGAAGCATCACACAGACCTGGACTCCATATTTATGGTGTGTACAATATACATTTACTATGAACTACAGATGAACTACCATTCAGTTCCCAACAGTGCCCATGCTGCTCTGTTTAGACTAGCAGGCCTTCAGACGGACAGATGAACCACATGTTGTCTTCTTTAAATTAACTGTTGTTGCGTCGGTGGACCTGTGTTAATCTCTGACTATTAATCAGACCTACTGATTGATAAGCTATCGAGTCTATGCAAGTTTACCACCAGGCTCAGATTCACCTCTGAAAGGTCTTACCTCTACTAACTTCGGGAGAACCAGGTTCAATTAACTGCTGATTTAAGGCAGACGACTAAATCTGTTTAAGAGATCCCAGAGGATTCTGTAGTGAGGTGTGGCCCCACCTAAGTGTGAGTGTGGCAGTGGTGCAATCCAAGAGGGTAGGATGATTATAGAAAAAAGAGGATATCAAGATTTGTGTCCGGTGTTATTTTTTCAATAATGTCCGACTTGCTGCACATTATCCCTAACATAACAACTTTAGCTTTAACGATATTCATCTGATCAATGTTCATCAATCTGTTCCAGCTGCTGGAGGAGAACATCGTCACTTTTGTGAAGAACGAGCTGAAGAAGATCCAGAAGGCTCTGAGTTCAGATTACCCAGAAGGCTTAGAGAGTCAGAGGGAGGATGAGGAGGTGTTGGACGATGAGGATGAAGAGCAGAGGAGAAGCAGAGAGGCATTTCTGAACATCACACTGCACTTCCTGAGGAGCATGAAGCAGGAGGAGCTGGCTTACCGTCTTCAGAGCAGTAAGAGGGTTTAACACATTTAACATGATGGAGAGGAGATGGAGGAACATGGAGAAGTTTACATTTACAAACTCTGCTGTCAATATGCTGCACACGCCTGCATCAGTGTGTCCTCTGAGGAGCTGATTCAAACTATACAGCCACACTTATATGTTCAGATTCTCCGTGTTTCTGCAGGATCCACTCACTGATTCCACTTGTTGTTTGTTCATTCAGGAACTCCTGCTGCAGTGTGCAGTAAACTCAAATCCACCCTGAAGGAGAAGTTCCAGTGTGTGTTTGAGGGCATTGCTAAAGCAGGAAACCCAACCCTCCTGAACCAGATCTACACAGAGCTCTACATCACAGAGGGGGGGTCTGCAGAGGTCAACAAGGAACATGAGGTCAGACAGATTGAAAAAGCATCCAGGAAACCACACAGACCAGAAACAACCATCAGACAAGAAGACCTCTTTAAAGCCTCACCTGGAATAGATGCACCAATCAGAGTGATGACAAAGGGAGTGGCTGGCATTGGGAAAACATTCTTAACACAGAAGTTCACTCTGGACTGGGCTGAAGGCAAAGCCAACCAGGACTTCCAGTTCATATTTCCATTCACCTTCAGAGAGCTGAATGTGGTGAGAGAGAACAAGTACAGCTTGGTGGAACTTGTTCATCACTTCTTCACTGAAATCAGAGACGCAGGAATCTGCAGCTTTGATCAGTTCCCGGTCGTGTTCATCTTTGACGGTCTGGACGAGTGTCGACCTCCTCTGGACTTCCTCAACACTGAGATCCTGACTGATGTCACAGAGTCCACCTCAGTGGATGTGCTGCTGACAAACCTCATCAGGGGGAAGCTGCTTCCCTCTGCTCGCCTCTGGATAACCACACGACCTGCAGCAGCCAATCAGATCCCTCCTGAGTGTGTGGACATGGTGACAGAGGTCAGAGGGTTCACTGACCCACAGAAGGAGGATTACTTCAGGAAGAGATTCAGAGTTCAGAAGCAGGCCGGCACCATCATCTCCCACATCAAGAGATCACGAAGCCTCCACATCATGTGCCACATCCCAGTCTTCTGCTGGATCTCTGCTACAGTTCTGGAGGAGGTGTTGAAAACCGGAGAGGCAGGAGAGCTGCCCAAGACCCTGACTGAGATGTACATCCACTTCCTGGTGGTTCAGTCCAAAGTGAAGAACATCAAGTACGATGGAGGAGCTGAGACAGATTCACACTGGAGTCCAGAGAGCACGGAGATGATGGAGTCTCTGGGGAAACTGGCTTTTGAGCAGCTGCTGAAAGGCAACCTGATCTTCTATGAGTCCGACCTGACAGAGTGCGGCATCGATATCACAGCAGCCTCAGTGTACTCGGGAGTGTTCACACAGGTCTTTAGAGAGGAGAGAGGACTGTACCAGGACAAGGTGTTCTGCTTCGTCCATCTGAGCGTTCAGGAGTTTCTGGCTGCTTTTCATGTCCATCTGACCTTCATCAACTCTGGAGTCAACCTGCTGGTAGAAGAACCAACAACCTCCCAGCAGTATGAGGTCAAACCTAAACTCACATATTTCTATCAGAGTGCTGTGGACCAGGCCTTACAGAGTGAAAACGGACACCTGGACTTGTTCCTTCGCTTCCTCCTGGGTCTTTCTCTGCAGACCAATCAGAAACTCCTACTTGGCCTGCTGACACAGACAGAAAATAGCTCAGAGATCAACCAGGAAACAGTCCAGTACATCAAGAAGAAAATTGAAGAGGATCTGACTCCAGAGAGAAGCATCAACCTGTTCCACTGTCTGAATGAACTGGATGATCGTTTTCTAGTGGAGCAGATCCAACAGTACCTGAGTTCAGGACGTCTCTCTGAAGAAAAACTGTCTCCTGCTCAGTGGTCAGCTCTGGTTTTCATCTTACTGTCATCAGGAAAAGATCTGGAGGTGTTTGACCTGCAGAAATACTGCGCTTCAGAGGAGGCTCTTCTGGGGCTGCTGCCCGTGGTCAAAGCCTCCAACAAAGCTCTGTAGGTGAACACACAACTATCCAGGTTAAATGTCTTCCTTAATTATTCTGAAAATGATAAATGTGTACAATTGATTTCTTCTGTATTACTGATTCCTCTCCAGACTGAGTGGCTGTAACCTGTCAGAGAGAAGCTGTAAAGCTCTGTCCTCAGTCCTCAGCTCCCAGTCCTCTAGTCTGAGAGAGCTGGACCTGGGTACCAACGACCTGCAGGATTCAGGAGTGAAGCTTCTGTCTGCTGGACTGGGGAGTCCAGACTGTGAACTGCAGACTCTCAGGTTAGTGAAAAGCTGTTTAAAAATGTTGACCATCTGAACACCTGATTACTTCATATAGTAACTATTGGATGGACCTTTAATTTAATTATGTTAGTGTTTGTACATTGTCAGAGAGAAGTTGTAAAGCTCCTGGGTCCAATAGTCAAAAAATCAGCTCCTAAGTTCTAACCCTATCTCCTATTCCTTGACCTCTGAGTGAAACGTCACGGGGTTAAGGGATAGTGGATAGGAGAATTGAAAAGGACTTAGGAGAAGAGACTGCAGTACTTTAGAGAATCCGAATGCACTTTCACTATCCGACGTGTTTATGATGCGCCAGCGGACGTCATTGTGTGCGTCTGCTGCTGTGGGGAAACTATGGAAACTACAGTGTTCTATACAACGGACTACAACATGGATGTTTAATAAGAACGAGGGACTCATCTAGAGACTCTGCACCGTGCTCTGATGCTGTTGCTTTATGCTTTATGAACGTGGACAACAGAGAAACATATTCTTCATGACCAAAGTTGTAATTGAAATAAAAAAGGAAAGTGAAACTGATGCTCGTCACCCTCTCCCTCCGGTCCACATTAATAAAAATGATCCCAATACGTATGATTGAATGAAAATATCATTGTATCAAATGTATTTATTATAAACGTTAGTCCTTAACACCTATCACTGTGTATATCACCATTCAAACATCTTTTAAAAGTTGAACAACCCCCACACAGCTCAGTGAAATGTTGACTTTATTTGATCATTTCAGTAAAAACTAACGTTCATATTTCTCTTTTTGATTATAATACTGATGAACGTTCAAAACAAAGCACTTTGGCAACTTACCACATACGTTTTGAAATGCTTAATAAGCACCGTAACTTTCATGATATAACTTCTCCGTTATAATCGTTTGTTTCCGTGAACGGCCGACTGTTGTGTGACGGCAAATTCTGCGGCTGCAAGGCATTGTGGGGCAGCATTTTCTCCTCTCCTTTCGGTGAGGGAGGTCCAGTGGTTCCTAAGCTAAAGGAGGTTATAAAGGAAGTTTGAAACCTCCTTTCCTATCATCTCTAGAGAATTGGAACTGCACTTATCATGGCTGCCACTGAGGGGCTTCCGGGTCATTTCACTCAGTTAGGAAGGTTCCTAAGCTAAATGGACTATTGGACTGCAACCCCTGCTCTAATCTGAGCTGGACCTGAGGAACAAGTCAAATGTTGACGCTTTCTTATCATCCAGTATTAAACGTGGCAGCAATGTTATACTGAAGTTGTTTGCTAATGTAGTAACTTTGATCATATTAGTCTGTATCTAAACTTGTTTGTAGTCCAAAGAGAATAATACATAGGTTCGGGTTGTAATGTCGGTTCAACTAATTGTCCATTTAATCCCATTGGTTAAAATGGTGACTGTAAAAAGCATGTTTAGCAATTAGGCTATAGAAATGTTACTACAGACCTGAGGATCTGATGATACCACCACAGAGTTGGTCATCAATATTTGGTTGAAGGTTTTCAGCTACAAAAGAAGAAGGTGATCCACATTATCCTCGAATATGTTTGTTAGAGAAATCAACAAAGTTATTTTAGAAATCACCACTCAGGTAAAAAGTGGCCGGCTGTTCCTACTTTTCCCCCCTCCAGATATCTCTGTGTCTTCTTACATTAAACACTTATATAATCACTGCTGGAACGAGAAAAAACGAGTGTGTGTGTGTGTGTGTGTGTGTGTGTGTGTGTGTGTGTGTGTGTGTGTGTGTGTGTGTGTGTGTGTGTGTGTGTGTGTGTGTGTGTGTGTGTGTGTGTGTGTGTGTGTGTGTGTGTGTGTGTGTGTGTGTGTGTGTGTGTGTGTGTGTGTGTGTGTGTGTGTGTGTGTGTGTGTGTTCAGTCTGGCAGGCTGTCTGGTCACAGAGGAAGGCTGTGCTTATCTGGCTTCAGCTCTGACCTCCAACCCCTCCCATATGAGAGAGCTGGACCTGAGCTACAATCATCCAGGAGAATCAGGAGAGCAGGTGCTGTCTGATGGACTTGAGAATCCAGACTGGAGACTGGAGACACTCAGGTATGGACAGACAGACAGACAGACAGACAGACAGACAGACAGACAGACAGACAGACAGACAGACAGACAGACAGACAGACAGACAGACAGACAGACAGACAGACAGACAGACAGACAGACAGACAGACAGACAGACAGACAGACAGACAGACAGACAGACAGTGTCTCTGTCACTGACTGAGAGACTCTGCTCCCTGTTTAATGGTGGATATGAGTGAAGGTGTATGAAGTTGATCCTGACTGTGTTTCTTCCTGCAGGATGGACCATAGTGGACTGCAGTGGTTGAAACCTGGTCTGATGAAGTGTGAGTGTGTTTTCAGTTTGATTCCTCAGAGCTGCACAGCTTACACTGCACATGAGATCCAGAAACAACCTCAGCTCCTCATCCACAGAAGAAACATCACTAGAGGCCTGATGGTCATACAGATACAGGCTAAATGCTGCAGATTACTCTCCACCTGACTTCGGTTCATCCTCTCTCTCTCTCATCCTCCCTCCCTTTCTCTCATCCTCTCTCTCCCTCTCTCTCTCCCTCTCTCTCTCTTATTTTACAATAATAAGTATTAGGTGTGAGATCATTGATGGATCACCTACTGATGAAGATCAGGTTGTTAGGCATCATTCACAGTGAATATGAGACGTCAGTCTGAATGATTTCCTGTCAGTCGGTAAAGTAGTTAATAAATGAACAGATGATAACCTGTAGCTGTTCTTTCCATCAGATGCCTGTGAACTGGAGCTGGACACAAACACCGTACACAGGACACTCAAACTGTCTGAGAACAACAAGACGGTGACACATGCGGAGGAGGAGCACCCATATCCTGATCATCCAGAGAGATTTGGCTACTGGCCTGAGCTGATGGGTAGAGAAGCTCTGACTGGTCGCTGTTACTGGGAGGTCAAGTGGAGCGGAAGGGTTGATATAGCAGTGGCTTACAGAGGAATCAGCAGGAAAGGAGTCAGTGAGGACTGTGCGTTTGGAAGGAATGATCAGTCCTGGAGTCTGAGATGCTCTGATGATGGTCGTTACTATGTCTGGCACAATAACAGCATAACAACCATCACCTCCTCCTCCTCCTCCTCCTCATCCTCCTCATCCTCCTCCTCATCCTCCTCCTCCTCCTCCCCCCCGTCCTCTGGAAGAGTAGCAGTGTATGTGGATCATCCTGGTGGCTGTCTCTCCTTCTACAGAATCTCCTCTGACACACTGATCCACATCCACACCTTCAGAACCACATTCACTGAACCTCTCTATGCTGGGTTTACGCTCCCTTCTGATGGTTGCTCAGTGTCTCTGGTTCCTCTGCAGGTCTGAGAGCAGCCGCGGCGTTATGGGTAGGGATAGGTACCGAGCCCCGGTATTAAACGGGCCCCGGGGCTGAATTATTAAAGACCGTTAAGCTCCAACGTTATCAGTATTTTTATCGTTACTGGAGACGTGTAAAATATGTCATATGTATCATTGCTACACAAACATTATATTGCAGTTTTAGTGTTGCCAACTCCGTTTCTAATAAGCAGAAAGACTGCAAAATGCGTTATTTTTAGTATTTTCGATCTTTCCAATCCATACGAGAGATCTCTCCCCCGCCTGCTTGCGAGGGGGCGGGGCAGTTTACACACAAGCAGCTGCTACATGCAGCAACACACACACACACGGAGGAGATGGCGGAGAGAACGCGCTCCGAGGTGTGGTTAAACTATACCCGTCTCGATGTGGACAATGCTCGTTACCTAAAGTGCAATAAGAGTTTAGCATGTAAGGGCGGTAACACGAGCAATTTGTCTAAACTTTTAGCAAAAGTGCTCCACATCCAGACAGAGGAATGCACCGGGTTCCACTGTCTTTCTAGTAGCGCTGTAGCCCCGTCCACGAGTAACGTTTCCACGTCAGGTGTTATGTATGCTAGCAGCAACACACGGAGTTAACTCAG
This sequence comes from Notothenia rossii, assembly GCF_949606895.1. Classification (NCBI taxonomy): domain Eukaryota; kingdom Metazoa; phylum Chordata; class Actinopteri; order Perciformes; family Nototheniidae; genus Notothenia; species Notothenia rossii. The sequence continues at coordinate 88,051,711 of NC_136902.1, read as the reverse complement.
TTATACAAACATGGGTTAATGATGTGGTAACTGAGTTATTTATTTTTGTTACAGTTTCAGCTATTCTGTTTACAGTTCTGTCATCAGATTATTTAATACGATTTGTTAAAACGTTGTTGTTTCTTTTGATGTGAAATATTATGTATTTAATTTAAATAAAAAGCAATGTTAGTTTTGTTCACAATTAGTTTAGTTAGTTTACCTCATTTTTTCCTCCAAAAGAACCGAGAAAAGTACAGTTAAAAGACCGGACCGATAAGCGGTGTGGATAAAAGTATGAAAGACCCACCCACTCTGGCACTGGGCCCACCCATTAATTCTGCGGGACGTAGCACCCGTTGCAGGATAACAGAAAATAGCATCCCAGTGCCTGACCTATCAGCCAAAGATGACGCGGCGGCTACACAGCCAAAGCTCATAAAGTAGCTACCCTCAGATACTTTTCGGACAAAATGAGCTTCACTGCCCACTGGTATGAAAAGTAAACATTATTTGAGTATAGCATTAGCAAGGACAATGTGTTTTGTAGAATGTGCCTGCATTTTAGAGAGAGAAGCGGGGCCGGCGGAGAAGATACATTCAGTCGCCATGGTTACAGGGACTGGAAACACATCGACTATGCTCTCAGTAAACACGAATGTCATTCTAGGCATAGCCTATTTTTATTAGATTGTTAACAAAAATCACGAGAAAACATTTGAACAGGCCCAGCCGAAATTACGTTGGCCCACCCACAATTCAAATCCTGGCGCCTCGGCTGTCTGAGAGTCTCTCCTCAGTGTCTCTGGTTCCTCTGCAGCAGTGGCGGTTCTAGACCAATTTGACTGGGGGGGCCACTGGGGGGCCAGTTATTTTCTGAGGGGGACACAATAAATGCAGGACGAAAAAGAGAACTAGACAGTATGAAGTAATTGCGCATAAGAAAACAATGCAATACAGTTATTGGTATTTTTTTCAGTACACTTATTTATTTCAGATATATCTTATAGTTATTACTGTTAGCTTCAGCTTAAGTTATAGTACAATTTTTGCACTAACACCATATCGTATTTATATAAAAATAAAGGCAATGAACAGTTACATCTCTTCTTTACATCTACAATTACACGGATACAATAGTTTAACTCACCTTCAATTATCGTGGTACTCTCTCGAAACATAGGTTTCAATCAGTCTTTCTTGGATGCAACAGCCTCTGATGATCCGAGATGAAAAGTGTTTGTTTTTCGCGCGCTTCAGCCCGAGAGTGAAAGTGAGTGCACCTCTCTAATGGGTCATGAATGCACCGCTGTAATGAGAGCTATAACAGAGGATACACTGATCCAGAGGAGAGATGAGTGAGGAGAGAAGAGAGGAGGGAGAGGTGGGAGGAGGTAGAGGAAACTTGAGAGGAGGAGAGGAGGGAGAGGAAAGATGAGAGAGGAGGAGAGGAGGGAGAGGAAAGATGAGAGGAGGAGAGATGTGTTGAAGAAAGGAAGAAAATTGAACAATGTATTTTATTATATAAAGCTTAAATATGCTAAAAACTGTATTAAAACTCTGAGTGCCATAGTCATGTATCGTATAGTTTAATGCTTTAGAAATATAAACAGGATGTATAACAAAAATCCTTAAAAACATAGGTACTCATAAAGACCTATAGTACGCACTTCCTCTTTCGAGGAGATGAACTTTCTATGCACTTCCCATTTCGAGGAGAACATCTATTATGTATTTCCTCGCTGGAAGTGAACAGTTAACCACAGCAACGAAGAAGGACACCTCTGAACGCACCAGCTTGCACGCAAACCATGTGACAAGCTGCGGGAAAGAAGAGGATAAAAGCAGACTGAAGAACATCGGAGAGCTCTTTGAACCCAGTTCGAACTTTCCAGCTTGTTTTAGCAAGCCACGGAAGACGATCGTATTTCTTACTCGTATTGAGGCAAACATCTCGGATATAATATGTATCTGGGCAAAACGCATTTAATTTTCTATTGATGTGCAGTGTTATAACTTGTGAAACTTTAATAAAACTACCTGTTCACATTTGTGAGAGGAAACTAAAGTCCATGTAGCCCTTCTGATTATTGTTGGATATAAGTGACCATTCAGACGGCGATGTAACCTGTTCCCACGCAGCTTGAGTCCTGAGTCCAGTTTGATTCCAGTGTCCTGTTCCTTGGCTGAGGATCAATCCCTGACGGAGTCTTGCAGAGACACCAGAGAGAACAATAGGTAAGTCGCACCTAAGATAACTCTGTTGCTGGATTCTATGTCATATTGGAGGTCGCCAGGATCGGTTGATCTTAAATACGGCAGCAGTGCTTTACGGGTATTGTAAGAAATTAAAATCAATTTTGAATGACGTAATTTAGCTTAAACCATAGACTGTATATAAATGGACGTAGGGTCCGTGACTTCACCCATAGGAGTTGCCGAGAAGCCCTTTGTAGGCGGAGTCGGCCATTAACGGCTTGACAGTAACGTCAGAGTTCAACTCCCGCCTACTCCAGCCTGCTCCAAATAAGGGCAAATAGCCGAGGCGGAGCCGCTGCCACCGAGCTGAAAGTTCCAGAGCTAGCTGAAGCTACCAAGCTAAGCTAACATGCTCCCCATCTGCACACTTCCGTGGCATTTTACGTTTCTAAGGTAAGCGCACATGAAACTATTCAGCAAAACTATAAATAAAAATCTAAGTTATTGAGTTTTTAGCATAATACTTCAGAATCTTAAAATCCCTTAACGTTTGTATGCAATTGTGCTAAATTCAACACTGGAATCGAGCAAATATTAATATGTTTGCATGACATTAGTTATTTATATTTTGATATCACTTAACTATACGTTTAATAAATTTAAGCCAAGCTAAGGTACATGTGATGGTAGCTAGTTACAGTAGTGCTCTTACCTGTGAGGCCTCCTCCAAACAGCATAATAACCAGACTGTATCATTAAAACTAAGTACCAGTTCTAGATCCTTGACTTTAGACAAACAATTCAAAAGACAACATGTATTTAAAGACCAATCTTTATTTGAATGTGCCTCTTAACCTGATATATTAGTTATACAGTAATATTATTGACAATCTAAAAAAACTGAGCAACTCAACTTTATGTTTCTTAAAGCATTTGTTATTTTCATTTTCTCCCTCTCATATTCAGTGTGGACGGATTGAGACAGCGTGGTGTCCAGAGAGCTGCAGAGACTTCAGGGAGAAACCTCTGTGTGATGGACGTCCTGTCTGTTGGTTTGGAGAGGACTGAGGGTCTTTCCTCTGTGAGGAGGTCCAGACCTGATGGAGGAGCCCATGCTGGGCAAAGTCAACACTTCATTTATTTAAACTAATATCTTTCTTGATTTTTTGTACAGTGTGAAAAAAAGAGTCTTTGTACCTGAGCTGAAGTTCACTGCTGTGAGGAGTCCAGTTCTGTCTCTCACTCTCTGGTCCAGCCTGTCTGCATCTCCTGGACACCTTAAACAGCAGATATATATGTAAAGTACCATGTGTACAAACAATATAACTGATTCTCTTCAGTTGAACATGTTGGATTGTGTATTGTCCGAGTCAGGGTCCTTTTTATTCTACTGTAACTTTGGAAGTTGTGTTACCAATGCTTACTGTTTATTTGATACCAATTTCACACAATACACACATACACTACTTCCACATTAGCTTGTCTACATCAGGTCTACATACTTGAGCATAGCCAATTTAAATTAACCTTAGCGATGCATACAGTTCCTACCTACATAATAATCATCTCTCTAAGTTACAAGGCTGACCTTATTTTATCAACCTCAATCAGAAGCCGTTTGTTGTACAGTATTATCCCACTTAACGCTTAACACTTGTCTATTTCGTTTTAACCTTTATAAATATAGTCTATGATTTTAACTTGGAGGCTACTATTAGCATCGTTAGCACCGATGTAGCTACCACTCGCTTACCCAAGCCGTAACATTAATTACGTAGCTGATTAAAATCATTAACACATAAATAAGTACTCGAATTTCACTTACCGCAAAACCGGATTCATGCACCGTCTGTTTCAACCGCAGAGCGAGTCACAATAGTCCAATATATAAGCATGAAGAACAAACAAACACCTCCGGGGGCAAGTTGTGTTCCCTGGATGAGCTTAACAGGCAGAGTGCCTGTAGATTCACGGAGCAGCTAGCAGAGAGACAAGAAGCTAACAGCAGCAGTCACTTCACAGAGCCGTCACTCAATGTGACCACGCCCTAATTTATGCAAAAACTTTAAGGCCTAATATAAATAAAAGGGTCGTGCTAGAAAACAATTCACTCACAGATCCATAATCATGAAGGTGGAATCTAACTATATTCATAATACTATTTATTGCATCCATTGGTAGAAACATGTTTTTTTCTGCTGTAAAATTGGGCATTTTAACATGGGGGTCTATGGAAATTGCTCCTTTCTGCAGTCAGTCCCTATCGGCCAATATATGAACTGCAGTGTGTGCCACTTCTGTATTGGCGTCCCGGCTCTTCCACAGAGTTTGCCGCTTGGCTTAAACACACAGTAAGCTCAAAACTGTTTTATTCTGAAAACAGTTCCGGTTAAGTTTATTTTGAAAAGCTGTATTGAAGGGCGTTGCCGTTATCAACAGTGTCTACTTCCGGTTTTACGTTGACCGATTACAGCCGTTAAAATGCATTAAATAAAAAGTCATGAATGAGTATTGAGGAGAAAAGGCGTGTGGAACACACAACGTCTAAATCCTCTGTTATGCGCGATATCGGACATTGGAGAGAGAGGAGGGCGGACCCCCTACGCCACAGCCGCCATTGAAAGGAGGAGCCCTGAATCAGATACAGACGGAGAAACAACTTGTTCTCGCTCTCTTTGCACCGGACCAACTTCGAGACAACAGCTGTTGGTCGGAAAACTGACATCTTGGTGCCAGGATAACAACTTCCATCTCAACGTCAGCAAAACAAAGGAGCTGATTGTGGATTACAGGAAGCAGCAGGGAGAGGGACACGCCCCCATCGCCATCAATGTGAATACGGTGGAGAGAGTCAGCCGCTTCAGGTTCCTTGGGGTCCACATCAGACAATTTCGGCTGGCCTCCTCTCGCAACAGAGAGTGCAATCTACTGTTTCACCATAACATCTAGAGGGGCGCTGTTTCAATCTTTGTAAAATACTCAATGAGATTGGGGGAGTACGGAGCCCCCAAGGGGACATGGGGAAGAAAAAATAAATAAAAATGTTTTGCGAGATCTCGCAAAACATTTTTTTTTTTTTGTTCTTCTCCATGTCCCCTTGGGGGCTCCGTAGGGGAGAGACGGGCCGGCAGCAACACACAACAAAGAATTTCCGAAACTAAACGAAGTGTTTTTATTTATTTATTAAAATTATAACTACAATCCGAAAAAACAGGGGAAGCCTGGCTTCCCTTGGCCTCCAGGAGAAAACGCCACTGTATATTTGAAGCTTTACTATTTGTATTTTTAATTGAAAATGGCTTATAGTTTGCAATGACTTGTACTGTAATGTTTGAATTAATACACATGTTTTAATCACTGATGGTCTCTTGTTTAAACAATTGTTAACCTCTGGACCTTCCCCCATAGTCTACAGTAAATTATACTTTAAAAGTGTACTAGATATTAGTAAACCTTCATGATAATTCCTCTGATCGTGTACGCCTAACAAAGGTAGTATTTATAAGAAGTGCTTCATGCTTTTCTATATTCCCAAAGATGTCCACATGGTATCTAATCAGATCTGGTTTACTATACATCTATTTTATAAAAAAAAAAAAACATTTGGCTTGAATCGTTATCAGACTGAAGAGAAAGTAAAATATAGAAATGCTAAGCATGTGAGAAAACTGCAGACGAGGTAACCCTAAATAAAAAAACAATTTATTGTATTATAATATACAAGTACATAAAAATCACATACACTTAAATAGCAAGTGTTACATACCATATAATATATTAAGCGTCTTTGAGTTGTGAAAAGCGCTATATAAATAAAATGCATTATTATTATATACATTTGTAATTAAATCAAGCAAAACTATTCAATTGAGCTGTGGTAAAACAGCAAACTCTAGTTTATATACAGTATATACATTATTTAACATTTGTGATGGTCTTGGAGGAGGAGGAGGAGGGAAGATCAGATTTACTCAGGACTGTTTCCACTCGGACTTTAATACAGCTACACCATTGTTTGGTTTCCATGGTAACACGTCTCTTTAGTAGCGCGCGCAACTGAAAGTCTAAGAGGGTGAAGCAGATAGTCACAGAACAAGAATCGACAACTACTCCACTCTCTGCTCACTCCTTTCCTGTAAAATACAGGTCCAGCCCACACATATGCTCTATCAGTGATGTTGCTTCAGGCCGCAAGGCATTAAGTGCACGAAAGAGCATATAGGTTAATGTATTTTAACTTTCAAAATAATCAACTTTTAAATGTTCAGCTGCTAGTATTGAACAAGTAGGGTTTATGTTTGATATTTATTCAGTTATTTCATTTTGTATTCTGTTCTGCGACAGGTTGAAGCAGAAGATGAGGATGGATGTAACAAACAGCAACATGGCTAGTTCCAGGAAACTTGAGAATGTTACCCCTTCCCTTGATTCACTGGAACTTCTTTTGTGATGACGTTGTTGCAACTTGCTATCATGTGGTCTTTGGTTTTGCAAAACCCTCTTACTTCTTTTTTTGAGGGTTTGCACCTTCTGCTTTTAGTTATTTCCTCTACACAGCTGCTAAATATATATTTTTTAAAGTATTGACTTGGGCCTAGTTTCCCACGATCACCTTCAGTTCAAGAGTCAGGTTTGTTTCTTCTAAAATCCATCTAACAAACCTCTCTTATGCATTAACAAAGGATTTCTACACTCTTGATGTTGAAAATGATGTTTCAGAACCAAAAAACATTTATTTTACCATAATGTTTGTTGTAAAATGAATGATATTAAATAACAACAAATTAAACATGCAACCAAAATAATTAAACAATTGATCTGCCAGTTGTCTTCCTCCTCTTCTTATTCTTATGGTCTAATCATCTGCTCCCACCGAAATGTCACTTCCATAATGGTAGTTTTGCTGTTTCTAAATTGTCTTTTCATTTCTTTTTTATTTGACACATGCTTTGGGGTTCAATATAGAAAAAAAGACATTCAGGAATATGTGACTTGTACATTCAAAAGTGTATAAGAACTGCCACTGCTCTGTTTCTTGTTCAAAATGCTTAAAGTTGATGTCCGCTCTAAGCAGCAGGTTAATCAATGAAAGTTTACATTCTTAAGTTTGCATGTGTCTACACTTTGGTTACTGAAACACAGGTTTTTAAAATGAAAAAAGTATGTGTTTTTATGTAGACATGTACATAACACCTTATATTTGAAGTTTTATTATTTGTGTTTTTTATTGAATATGCAATGGCTATAAGTTATTACTTCTAATGTAATGTTTTAATTAATAAACATGTTTTAGTCCACGATGGTGTTTTGTTTAAAACATTTTTTAGTCACTGGACCTTCCCCCAAAGTCTACAGCACATTTTACTGTAAAAGCGCACTAGCTGCATAGATATTATTAAACCTTCGTGGTAATTCCTCTGATCGTCTACGCCTTACAAGGGAAGTATTTATAGGAAGTGGTTCATGCTTTTCTATATTAGCAAATATGGCCATGGTATCTAATCAGATCTGGTTTACTATACATCTATTCTATTAAAAAATATAGCAATGATAAGCATGTGAGAAAACTACAGACGAGGGAGCTCTAAAGCAAAAATCAATGTAAAGAACACCAAAAGACACATACACTTCAAGAGCATGTATTATTTACCATATGCATTGGTAATTAAATCAAGTAAAACTGTTCATTTGAGCTGTGGTAAAACAACAAACTCTATATAGGGTATTTACAGTAATTGGGACATGGGTCTAGGAGGAGGAGGAGGAGGAGGAGGAGGAGGAGGAGGAGGAGGAGGAGGAGGAGGTGGGGGAGGGAAGATATTAAGAGTTGCACAAAAGGAACTAAAGACTCAGTCTGTGTAGTGATAGGGTTCATGTGGTTTAGCTTGACTCACTCACCCCCCGACATGACGGTTCGACTGACCTTTCTTCTCATCTTCACTGGACTTACAGGTCAGGCACAAGACTCACAACTTAAAAACATATTTTATGCTGGAGTGAATTTTGACGTAATTGTTTAAATACGAGTTAATATGAACATCAACATTATGTAGGCCATCTAAAGGAAGAGTATTGATCATTTTTTATTTATCTTTTTATAATAATACTTATTGTAAGTCGCTTTGGATAAAAGCTTCAGCTAAATGTAATGTAATAATGTTGGGTTTGCTTTTGTTGCAGGAATTGACAGCATAACTACAGTCAGTAAAGTGTCAGTGAGAGCTGGAGGTTCGATCACTGTCCCATGTCTCTATGAGCCACATTACAAAAACCATGTGAAATACTTGTGTCAAGGATCTGCTTTGGAATTCTGTTCTTATTTAGTTAAAACAAACAAACCAAGCAGTTCAGGAAAGTTTGTGATCTCTGATGACAAAACACAAAGAGTGTTCGCTGTGACTATAAATGACCTGACTGAAGAGGACACTGGTTATTACTGGTGTGGTGTGAAGATGAATTATGGACCAGATTCGGGAACACGTTTCCACCTGTCAGTCAACAAAGGTAAGATCCAAATGATGTATTTGCCAGATTTAACTATTTAAACATTTATTTAAACACCAGGAGCATGTACCAAATACGCTGCTTAAAAGTTTCCATTGAATTATGTTTCCATAAAGGCGAATCATATCTATATGTGGATGAACAGATGATGACAGGATTCAGTGGAGAAGAAATAACCATCGATTATCACTATTATAACGCTGGAGATATGAAGTGGTGCAGGCTGGGCAGCTCCTGTGTGACATGGCCGAATGGATCGTTAGATAACTCAACAGTCACCATGAAAGTCATTGATTCCCGTGATCTCACTGTGACTCTGAGCGGACTGAGGACAGAGAGCAGCGGCTGGTATTTGTGTGTTAAAGGAGACTTACAAATGCCGGTGCACATAACTGTTACTGAGAAACAGCAGCAAAGGTGAGAGACTTTCTCGTTATCATGCAAAAATGTTGACTGCTTATACAAGTCTGTCATTCACATTGTATGTTTTGTATTTATTTATTCCTGCCGCAGTGTTTCAGGGAGCTACGAGAGCTTCCTCATCCCTTTGAGTTTGCTGATCATCTTTGCGACGGTGAACTTGTTCATCTGTTTTATGTACAAACGACAAGGTAAATATATCATGAACTCTTCCTTGAAGCCTTTATGTATTTTTCTGAAATACAGGTGTGTAACCAACAGGTGCTTTTATGTCTCTTTCAGAGCAGACAATATTAGAATCATCAGCCACAACAACGGTAAAATATTTGATTTATTTTCCTAATATAACTTTTCACGGCGAAGACATTACATTTGGAGGAAGAGAGGACATCATTGTAATTGATTTATTTTATACTTTTTATATTTATTGTTTTTAAGAAGGTACAGTAAAACAATTTGAACTCACCTAAGCATGTCCTCACAAACCTATAATAAAGTACTTTAACACTTGCCTTGTTAATTAAATCTAACAACATCTCATCTGCAAACGACGTTCTTTTTTCTCCAACACAGGCTGAAGGGGAAGTAAGATATGTGAGAACATCTTCAGACGAGGTAACCCTTAACCATTCAAACCATAACTTGTACAGCGCACAAATAACTGCACTAAAAGGCACATAGTGTTATTCAACAAACTATTTGAAATGATTAATTTAACAAATATAATCAACTTTTAAATGTTAAGCTGCTATTGAATAAGTAGGGTTTATGTTTGATATTTCTTCAGCTATTTCATTTTGTATTCTGTTCTGGGACAGGTTGAAGCAGAAGATGAGGATGTAACAAACAGCAACATGCCTTAGTTCCAGAAAACATGTGAATGTTTTTCCACTACCCTACATCTGTACCACTGGAGTTTTGTTTTGTGATGACGTTGTTGCAACTTGCTATCATGTGCTCTTTGGTTTTGCAGAACCCTCTTACTTCTTTTTTTGAGGGTTTGCACCTTCTGCTTTTAGTTATCTCCTCTACACAGCTGCTAAATATATATTTTTTAAAGTATTGAGTTGGGCCTAGTTTCCCACGATCACCTTCAGTTCAAGAGTCAGGTTTGTTTCTTCTAAAATCCATCTAGCAAACCTCTCTTATGCATTAACAAAGGATTTCTACACTCTTGCTGTTGAAAATGATGTTTCAGAACCAAAAAAACATTTATTTTACCATAATGTTTGTTATGTGATGTTTGGTGTAAAATGAATGATATTAAATAACAAGAAATTAAACATGCAACCAAAATAATTAAACAATTGATCTGCCAGTTGTCTTCCTCCTCTTCTTATTCTTATGGTCTAATCATCTGCTCCCACCTAAATGTCACTTCCATGATGGTAGTTTTGCTGTTTCTAAATTGTCTTTTCATTTCTTTTTTATTTGACACATACTTTGGGCATTCAGGAATATGTGACTTGTACATTCAAAAGTGTATAAGAACTGCCACTGCTCTGTTTCTTGTTCAAAATGCTTAAAGTTGATGTCCGCTCTAAGCAGCAGGTTAATCAATGAAAGTTTACATTCTTAAGTTTGCATGTGTCTACACTTTGGTTACTGAAACACAGGTTTTTAAAATGAAAAAAGTATGTGTTTTTATGTAGACATGTACATAACACCTTATATTTGAAGTTTTATTATTTGTATTTTTTATTGAATATGCAATGGCTATAAGTTATTACTTCTAATGTAATGTTTAAATTAATAAACATGTTTGAGTCCACGATGGTGTTTTGTTTAAAACATTTTAAGTCACTGGACCTTCCCCCAAAGTCTACAGCACATTTTACTGTAAAAGCGCACTAGCTGCATAGATATTATTAAACCTTCGTGGTAATTCCTCTGATCGCCTACGCCTTACAAGGGAAGTATTTATAGGAAGTGGTTCATGCTTTTCTATATTAGCAAATATGGCCATGGTATCTAATCAGATCTGGTTTACTATACATCTATTCTATTAAAAAATATAGCAATGATAAGCATGTGAGAAAACTACAGACGAGGGAGCTCTAAAGCAAAAATCAATGTAAAGAACACCAAAAGACACATACACTTCAAGAGCATGTATTATTTACCATATGCATTGGTAATTACATCAAGCAAAACTGTTCATTTGAGCTGTGGTAAAACAACAAACTCTATATAGGGTATTTACACTAATTGGGACGTGGAGGAGGAGGAGGAGGAGGAGTAGGAGGAGGAGGAGGAGGAGGAGGTGGAGGAGGGAAGATATTAAGAGTTGCACAAAAGGAACTAAAGACTCAGTCTGTCAGTGAAAGGGTTCATGTTGTTTAGCTTGACTCACTCACTCCCCGACATGACGGTTCGACTGACCTTTCTTCTCATCTTCACTGGACTTACAGGTCAGGCACAAGACTCACAACTTAAAAACATCTTTTATGCTGGAGTGAATTTTGACGTAATTGTTTAAATATGAGTTAATATGAACATCAACATTATGTAGGCCATCTAAAGGAAGATTATTGATCATTTTTTATTTATCTTTTTATAATAATACTTATTGTAAGTCGCTTTGGATAAAAGCTTCAGCTAAATGTAATGTAATAATGTTGGGTTTGCTTTTGTTGCAGGAATTGACAGCATAACTACAGTCAGTAAAGTGTCAGTGAGAGCTGGAGGTTCGATCACTGTGCCATGTCTCTATGAGCCACAATACAAAAAACATGTGAAATACTTGTGTCAAGGATCTACTTTGGGCTTCTGTTCTTATGTAGTTAAAACAAACGAACCAAGCAGTTCAGGAAAGTTTGTGATCTCTGATGACAAAACACAAAGAGTGTTCGCTGTGACTATAAATGACCTGACTGAAGAGGACACTAGTGATTACTGGTGTGTGGTGGAGATTAATTATGGACCAGATTCGGGAACACGTTTCCACCTGTCAGTCAACAAAGGTAGGATCCAAATGATGTATTTGCCAGATTTAACTATATTAAACATGTATTTAAACACCAGGAGCATGTACCGACAAGGCTGCTTAAAAGTTTCCATTGAATTATGTTTCCATAAAGGCGAATCATATCTATATGTGGATGAACAGATGATGACAGGATTCAGTGGAGAAGAAATAACCATCGATTATCACTATTATAACGCTGGAGAAATAAAGTGGTGCAGGCTGGGCAGCTCCTGTGTGACATGGCCGAATGGATCGTTAGATAACTCAAGAGTCACCATCAAAGTCATTGATTCCCGTGTTCTCACTGTGACTCTGAGCGGACTGAGGACAGAGAGCAGCGGCTGGTATTGGTGCGTTAAAGGAGACTTACAGATGCCGGTGCACATAACTGTTACTGAGAAGCAGCAGCAAAGGTGAGAGACTTTCTCGTTATCATGCAAATGTTGACTGTTTATACAAGTCTGTCATTCACATCGTATGTTTTTTATTTATTTATTCCTGTCGCAGTGTTTCAGGGAGCTACGAGAGCTTCATCATCCCTTTGAGTTTGCTGATCTTCATTGTTATGGTGGCCATGTTTGTCTGGTTTATGTTCAAAAAGCACGGTAAGTCTATGCCGAATTATGCTAAATCCAAATAATAGCATTTTTGTTATTGTGCATTAATCATAAATATATTTACTATTAATGCAGATAACTGTTTATTATTGTCACTAAAAATGCTTTTTATCGCTTCACTTTTAGGACAGACCAAAGAAGAATCCCCAGCCACAATAATTGTAAGATATGATCATTCATTTCCAAATGCAATATTTTACAAGAAAGGAAATTGGTATTAACTTAATTTCACACTTCGCAGCAATTCTAGATAAAATAGGATTTACTGTGCTGTCCCCAGGGCCGGCTCTAGACAATTTGCTGCCCTAGGCGAGATTTTAGCTTCTTCCGGGAAGAAATGTTTTAACATTTTAAAGTAAAATGCTTCAATCTGGTGCACTTTGAGCAAACAATTACTAGAGACCTGATCTAGGGGGTACAACTCTAAACACCATTATGAAAAAGATCGTTTTACATTTTAATAATCAAATAAGTATGTGAACATAACCAATAACCTACCATAGCCAATACAAAATACATGTAACGTATTTTATTTTTGTTGTTCATTCATATCTTATTTGACCTATTAACATTTATTTATTTATGCATATTTTTTTATCTCTCCAGTTTTAAACAATATGTCTGGTTTACTGTCCTATAGTATACATTGGAATGATTTCAAACCTGTTTATCCCAATAATTATAAAAGAGTGCCTTGGAAATATTTGTTTACATACATTTTGATCAAACCGTTTGAGACCCACTGAGATAACTTAAGACTAAAGTGAACTATCTAAACACAGAGTCCTTTACCTCACTGAGCTGTAGTTATCAGCCTCTCAGTCTGACTGGAGAGGACTCTCCCTCCACATTATTGTAGAAACATCTTCTTCCTATATCCGTTAGAGCAGCTAGCACCACATGCTAATAACCACAGCACGCTCACTCAAACTTTGGATGTGAGCTGCGGGCGCCTGATAAGCCAACATCCCCCACTTTCATCACTTACAGCGCCCATCGTACAGGGCAAATGAAAAGTGTAACCGGGGTGAAAAGGGTGTTACATTTACTTAATTATGAATATTGTTACATCAAGGACGAAAATTAGGATGAGCGCAATCGATCAAAAAAATGTTTCCTAAGATCTGGCGTCCTAGTCCGAACATCTATAACGCCAGTGCTACGGGCCGGCCCTGACTGTCCCTTTGAAGCTACAATGAATCACTGCAGACATCACATTCATACTTATTACATATAATGTATATTGTCATATTTACTAATTACTGTTATTCTTATTCATACTATTTCTTTCTTTGTAAAAGGGCAATTGAACATTAGGCTTTTGGTTCATATTTGCCATTCAAATGCTGTCCTTTGCTCTTTTAACACAGTCTAATGTGGAAGTAACATACAGTACTGTCAAGAAAAAGAGAAAGGCGGGTCAGGTAAGACACTGTGTAACAAATGATTGGCACAGAACATTACAAATTTGAATACCAATCTATTCAGAGTAAGGTTTTGGATGATCATCTGTTTACCGTAAAAAGGAAGAATTGTTCATGTTCATGTTGATGGTTTGCAGCTTGGTCTCGCTGAAGAGGAAGTAACATACAGCGATGTTGAACACATGAGAAGAGCTTCAGAAAAGGTAACCCTTAACCAATAAAAACACAACTTGCATTTCACAACAGGATTACAGAAGTAGAAAGATAAGTTCTCTCAGGCAGCATTTATTATTTCATCATAATAATAATCATTTGTTACCATGAAGCAAAATCAAAAGTTAAATTGTTAAATTGATCTGAACGTGTCTGTCTCTTCTTTCTTCCACAGTGGTCAGAAGCTAATATAGATGTGGACGTGATGTACTCCTCTGTGGTCGCTGTAGAACGTCAAACTAAACAAAGGGTACGTTTTCATTAACATGTTGTATTCTACGGTAATACTACTTGTCAACCCTCCCGATTTTCGCGGGAGACTCCCGATTTCATTGCCCTCTCCCGGTTTCCTCCCGGGGTCTTATTTCTCCCGCATTTCTCCCGATTTCTGACACAATCAGATCTACTCAGGACTGTTTCCACTCGGACTTTAATACAGCTACACCATTGTTTGGTTTCCATAGTAACACGTCTCTTTAGTAGCGCGCGCAACTGAAAGTCTGAGAGGATGAAGCAGATAGTCACAGAACAAGAATCGACAACTACTCCACTCTCTGGGATGGTGCTTCAGGCCGCAAGGCATTGAACTTAGAACTACAATAAGCATGTTAATGTTAATCTAACAGCTCCTCCGGCGATCCACTAGCCCCCCCCCTATTTTGCATTTTGAAATGCTCCCGATTTCTGAGGTCTCAAGGTTGGCAAGTATGAATAGTGAAGCCTGAACATCTTCAGGCAAGGTAACCCTTAACCATTCAAACCATAACTTGTACAGCACAAAATAACTGCACGAAAGAGCATATAGGTTAATGTATTTTAACTTTCAAAATAATCAACTTTTAAATGTTCAGCTGCTAGTATTGAACAAATAGGGTTTATGTTTGATATTTCTTCAGTTATTTCATTTTGTATTCTTTTCTGCAACAGGTTGAAGCAGAAGATGAGGATGTAACAAACAGCAACATGGCTAGTTCCAGGAATTGTGGGGATTGTAACCCCTTCCCTTGATTCACTGGAACTTCTTTTGTGATGACGGTGTTGCAACTTGCTATCATGTGGTCTTTGGTTTTGCAGAACCCTCTTACTTCTTTTTTTGAGAGTTTGCACCTTCTGCTTTTAGTTATTTCCTCTACACAGCTGCTAAATATATATTTTTTTAAAGTATTGACTTGGGCCTAGTTTCCCACGATCACCTTCAGTTCAAGAGTCAGGTTTGTTTCTTCTAAAATCCATCTAACAAACCTCTCTTATGCATTAACAAAGGATTTCTACACTCTTGATGTTGAAAATGATGTTTCAGAACCAAAAAAACATTTATTTTACCATAATGTTTGTTATGTGATGTTTGGTGTAAAATGAATGATATTAAATAACAAAAAATTAAACATGCAACCAAAATAATTAAACAATTAATCTGCCAGTTGTCTTCCTCCTCTTCTTATTTTCCATGGAAACGCATCCCTTGCCAAAAAAGACGATGTTGTCGTAACAGATATGAAAATGGACAAAACAGCACCAGACTTCAGATGACAGTTAATGGTCCAGCCCTCAACACGTCTATGTGCCATTAGTGAGTTTTCCTCAAAAGCTATTGCCATGGCAACACATCCCTCGCCGTAATACACGATATTGCTATAACCCCTAAGAAAATGGTCAAAAAGTGCTCAAACTTCATGTGTGCTAACAGTCCAGCCGTGAAGACATCTACGTGACGGTTTTGAAATGTCTTCAAATGCTGTTGCCATGGCAACACAATGCTCGCTATGAAACAAGGTTTTCTCATAACTTCGGTGAAAATGCTCCAAACAGCCCAAAACTTCACAGGTTTGGTAACGATGCAGCCATCAAAACATCTAAGCATATTATGGGGTGTCATCAAATACCGTTGCCATGGCGACAGATCATTCGTCATCTGAACATTCTCCACTGTGTATATCAGTATGTAGTGTCTCTTTAGAGGACTCTTTAAAGTAGAGACACTACATACTGATATACAACTGAACATCAGCAGGAGAGGACTCTTTAAAGTAGAGACACTACATACTGATATACACCTGAACATCAGCAGGAGAGGACTCTTTAAAGCAGAGACACTACATACTGATATACACCTGAACATCAGCAGGAGAGGACTCTTTAAAGTAGAGACACTACATACTGATATACACCTGCATCAGCAGGAGAGGACTCTTTAAAATAGGGACACTACATACTGATATACACCTGAACATCAGCAGGAGAGGACTCTTTAAAGTAGAGACGCTACATACTGATATACACCTGAACATCCGCAGGAGAGGACTCTTTAAAGTAGAGACACTACATACTGATGTACACCTGAACATCAGCAGGAGATAACTCTTTAAAGTAGAGACAATACATACTGATATACACCTGCACATCAGCAGGAGAGGACTCTTTAAAGTAGAGACACTATATACTGATATACACCTGAACATCAGCAGGAGAGGACTCTTTAAAGTAGAGACACTACATACTGATGTACACGTGAACATCAGCAGGAGAGAACTCTTTAAAGTAGAGACACTACATACTGATATACACCTGAACATCAGCAGGAGAGGACTCTTTAAAGTAGAGACACTACATACTGCCTGAGAGAGACGCTGAGACGAGTGAGAGGGAGAGAGAGGAGCTGCTGCTCATTATCTCCTCCCACTCGCTCGTTCGCACGCATGCGCACGCACGCGCGCGCGCGCACACACACAGCAGTACCCGTTTGTGTCCACTCGATGGAGGCAGTGTTATTAGATGCATGTGTTCAGGACTCAAATGAACTGAAATATTCTTCAAAGCAGGGAAACTGCCGCTGAAAGTCAGACTGAGTTGTTTCAGTTGATGTTTAAATACCACAGTTGACTACAGACTCCGTGTTGCTTCACTTCTCTAAATGAGTATAAAGGTCCTGAGCAGCTCTGCTTACATGAGGCTGTAAAAACTGTAATATTGTTGTGAAGATTTATATTTATATTCTCTGGATTTCTCTGTGTTTTCACTGGTCCCGCTCAGCAGCAGCCAGAATGACTCTATCCTTCAAGGAAACAGCACTCGAACATGTTGGTCCCTGGAACATCAGAAATATGCCATTTAAGTTTCAGACACCTGTGATCAAGCACCAAGGAGAAATCCCCCTGTACATTTCAAATACCCAAGTTCCTGCAGTAAAGTATTTTACGTGTACTGTACACGTCAAATACTTTACTGCAGGAACTCGGGGATGCAAAGTGGGCAGGTTGCGAGAAAGGCTTTTTGAGTCTGAGAGACCAGGTCCCTGTACACGTCACATACTTGACTGCGTGACCTCAGGTACGTGGACAGCACCTCAAATACATCACTACACGACCTGTGGTATTTTAAATATAAGGTCATATTTCAAAGATGCACGTCACTTTGAATTAGTCATCTGTGAGGCCACTTTTAACACTACACCAACTTTCATGCAAATCAGAGTAACTTTATTTTTGACCTGTTTTTCAGGAAAAGTCAAGTATTCAGAGATGAGTTGGAAAAGGTCCAACAAATCAAAGGTTCTCAAATCATCTCCAAAATCAACAAACTCGATCCAGGGGCTGGAAGCATGACACAGTTCAAGGATCAGCTTCCTGGCCCATTGCAATGTTGAAATATGGCCCTGTCCACTTCAAATACATAACTGAAGGATCTGGAGTATGTGAAGTGTACAGGACACATGCTTCATATTTAATGATACTAATGAGGCCGGAGCCTAGACGCCAGACTATATGCTGCGGTTAACAAACCGTTAATACGTTTTCTGAATGAACAATTGTTCTCTGTCAAATAAAATGGTATACTTTGACTCAAACTTAGTACTTTATTTATTCATAGCACATGTACTTTTGTTTAACTCGAAGAATTTGAAACCAATGTTTGATTTCAGGGAACAAAGAAACTGGTGAAAACATTTAAAAAATGTTATTGTTCATCTCAAAAAGAGAGCATGTGATCGCGATAAAAGGAGATATTACGTAATGTTAGATGATTGTATAATAGTAATAATAATAATTCATTACATTTTTATTCCATCGATTTCCCAAGTGCTCAAAGCGCTTTACATTACACATATTGGACATGTAACCGTGAATACAGTGGACAAAACCCACAGGAGCAAAGTATGAGAAGCTGTGAAGATCTAAGGAGCCTTTGATCCCCAAAGTGATTTACCAAAGCACCGTGTTCTTCACAGACCCCAGAGGAACGCATCATACTGCTCTCCCCACCTGTGTCCCTCCCTTTCCGGTCACCTATAACCATATTTACTTTACCTGATGTACTTATATGATTCGGTTTTCTTCAAGTTTATATTTTGTTAGTCGAACGCACTTATTGTAAGTCGCTTTGTATAAAAGCGTCAGCTAAATGCAATGTAATGTAATTTCATACACCTTTATCCGGCTAATCACTGCCACCTAATGTTCAAATAGTTTAACGTAATAAATCTAAAGAGCATAATATAACATGCCAACTAGGGGTGTGAATCACCAGGCTCCACACAATACTTAAGCCACGATACGTTAGTATTGCGATTCTACGATATGCTAAGTATTGTGATACGATATATTGCGATGTTGCAAATCACATGGGCTATGTCCATGTCCGTCTTCCCTTCCTGGTTAAAACATGCATGGGCGCGGGAAGGGGGGTGCTGAGGGCGCTGCAGCACCCCCTAGCGGCAGGCAGGGGGTGCGGAGCTCCCCTGTCTGAATTATTATTTGACGGTTATTGCTCCTCCCGCTGTGCATAATCTGTGTAATATGTAGCCAATACATTCCACATTGTTGGTAAAATAATATTTTGGCCTGCCCCGAATGTTTTTTCTGTAGCCCCGGACAATTCTACCTCAATAATATAATACATTAACCGTGCTTTACGTGAACCTCATCAAGACACTAGAAAGGACGGGAGGACTTTAATGTCCCGTGTTCATTGAATGGAACAGAGGCAAGACACCAGACCAATCAGAGAGTTGCATGGAAATAAAAGTGTGCTTGTGTCATTCAAGCTCGCGGCTCTGTGTGTGTGCGGAAATAGCGCATTTAGTGTGTGTGAGAGAGGGGGAGAGAGAGAGGGACCGGTGCCAGCAGCAGGGACCTTGTTGTTAGCATCTGGTTAGCTAGCTGCACTAACGGACATACGGAGCTGTTTGTTCCACAACAAGCTGGAGGAGAGCTCTCCTCTCAGACTGAGAGGCTCAGGTGAGCTAAAGGACTCTCTGAGTGTTTAGATAGTTAACTTTAGTCTAAGTTATCTCAGTGGGTCTCAAACGGTTTGGTCAAAAATTATTCAAAAGATTATTTCCGCGGCACACCTTCATATGATCATTATAGTTATAAAAAAAATAATAGAATAAAGGAAAAACAGTTATGAAATACTATATGGCAGTAAAACAAGAATACAGTTTGAAAGGGGAGTGATTTGTAAAATATCCATAAAGAAAAAGAACATCTGCTTACAGATGTGTTTCATCTAGGTGTTGAGAGATGTATCCATAGATCTCTTAATGTTGCTCTCAAAGTGCACCAGATTGATGCTTTTAACTTCAATATTTAAAAAAAATCTTCCAGGGGGAGCATCCCCCCGGACCCCCCTAGAGGAGGTGAGGTCCGCTCCCCACTCGTAAAAAATAGCACTTTACCCCTGCCTATGCCGTGAGCTGATTATCGAGCCATCATTGTAACAGTCGCGGGTTTACTGTGTGTTTGCGTGTGGGGAGTTTTTTTGTGCGTGCTCAGCCCAGCACCTCAGCACCCCCACTCAAAATACCTTCCCGCGCCTCTGAAAACATGTGTTTGCAATATGAATAGTTTATGTAAATAACCCAATGTGTGTTCTTTGAACCTGAAAAGGAGTTGTTTTTGTTACTTTCATTGCAATCGTATACATGTCTTCACGCAACTTCCTGTTTTATATAGACATGCTTTTATGTTGAAGGCGACTTTGCGCTATTAGCAGGAAGTTGCTGTTAACAACGCTAAGACTTTACGGAGATAAAGTACAGATATTAACGGAGATATCAACACTTAAATACGGCGATATCTAAAGATAAAGTTTACATTTAAGTGTTAGCAAGAGGCTCAAGGTTAGTGTTAACTGTAATATAAACATGTGCTTTGTGTCTTAATTCGTTTATATACTGTATTATAACTTTGCTAACTATTTGAAGTTCACTTTTTGAATGGTATTCTAAAGTAATGCTCATGAATGAAACTTAAATGTATTTGTTGTTTTGAGTCTTTGTGTAGCTCTTACGTTGGTCTTTGAAGTTTTCAATAAATTAGAAATCATCAGTGAAGTTTGCGACCGTCTTTCAGAGCGATATGCTAGTTTACAGTGACTAGGCTGTATCGATTGTTTTCCCCACCCCCAATGCCAACAGTAAACATAAATGGCTCCAACAATGTTAATATTATTTTAAATGATCAGCGGTGGAATGCAGTGAAGTGAGAATAACTGGCAGGTCCACGTTGGAGCCCAAAGTAACAGCAAAGTCTCAGATGAAGGGAGTCCCTCAGGTCTTCAGTTCTGGGCCTTGTTACTGTCAGTGAAATGGTATTTATTAGTCTTCAGATTCCTCCAGGTCTTAGCAGATGCAGCCTTTCTGATTGTTTTCGGGGAATTTTCAACAATGAGTGGTTTCCAAGTGTCAGGTGACCTGAGATTCAGTCCTTCAAAAACACTTCAAAGCTACTGCCCCCTTCAAAGCTTTATCCTTCTATTTTCGCTCGCTAGCCGTTGGGCAGCAAATGGTCCAGGAAACAATTACAGCATTCAATGACAACGCTACTGCAGTGGATATCATCGTCCTTCAGGTAATGGCTCAGTGTGGTTGCTCCCAGAACTGCACACAGCCGTCTCGGCTCTCCAGCGTCAGGCTCTCAGTCCAAGCAGTTTTGGGGGAAAGTGATTTAGAATCTAAACATTCTTCAAACTGTTTCTAGCTTTTAGGAGACACAAGATTACTGAAAGTGATTCTCTAAACAGTCCCTTTTCTTTTCTCTAACCCTCTCTGTCAGAACAGTTAATTCCCCTTGATCCTAACAGAGTTTCTAACGTCTATGAATAAACCAGGATAGAGGTTAACCTGAAGTGGCTGGAGACCCAGGCCTGGCCGGAGGTCTCCATTACTTTATATTGTGGCTGCTGCTAC
The DNA here is from genome assembly GCF_949606895.1 of Notothenia rossii. Taxonomy (NCBI): domain Eukaryota; kingdom Metazoa; phylum Chordata; class Actinopteri; order Perciformes; family Nototheniidae; genus Notothenia; species Notothenia rossii. Next base: position 88,030,201 of record NC_136902.1, on the reverse strand, counting down.
TTCTTCTACTACTCTTGCTACTTATTTTTCCCCTCCAACTGCTCCGATCTCTGCTCCTGTTGCTTCTCCTTTACTTCTCCTGATGCCCCAGATCCTTTTACCACTGCTCCTCTTGGGAAACCTCTTAATATTACTGCTGCTGCCTCTGCTGCCTCTGCTGCTGCTGCCTCTACTGCTGCCTCTACTGCTGCTGCCTCTGCTGCTTCTCCTACTGCTGCTCTTCGGAAAGCTCTTGCTCCTACTCTTGCTCCTACTCTTGCTCCTACTCTTGCTCCTACTCCTACTACTGCTTCTGCTGCTCCTGCTCCTGCTCCTGCTCCTGCTCCTGCTGCTACTGCTACTCCTGCTGCTCCTGCTGCTAATGCTAATGCTGCTCCTGCTAATGTTGCTGCTAATGCTGCTGGTGCTGTTAATGCTGCTAATGCTGCTGCTGCTAATGCTGCTGGTGCTCCTAATAATGCTAATGTTGCTCCTGCTACTGCTCCAAAGGACACATAAGGTTCAATTTCCTTCAACAGGCTTTCTTTTTTCTCCTCACCACCACCTGAAGCACCTTTCTTGAACTGAATCCGTTCTTCTCTCAAAAAAGTCTCAGACATCTTGAACATCTGGTCTGTGTAGTACTGTCCTCCGTTAGCTGAGACCATCTCATTTACTTTATCCAGGAAGGTTCTGACCTGCTCTCTGCTGCTCTTGGTTTTGTTGTCAAACACACAGTATCTACCTCCACACATGGAGACCAGCTCAGAGACATGATCGTTCTTCTTCATCAAACCCTCAATGGACTGACCTTTGAGGTTGTCTCCATGAGTGAAAAGCACCATGGAGTACTTCAGAGCATCACCTTCAAAGAGTTTAGGAAGCAGCTCAAACAGCTTTATGTCTGCTTCAGTGATTCTGTCTACTCTGACCACGATAACGAAGGCATGTACTCCTGGACTCCCCTCTAGAGTAGACCTCATGATCTGCAGGTACAACTGCTCTGGAGTCAGATGTTTGTCAGTGAACCCTGGAGTATCGATCACCGTGACCTCACAGTCCTCCACTGTGGCGGATGCAGAGGTCGCCTCTGTACTGACTGAATCAAAGTCAGCTCCAGGGAGACCGAGCATCACGATCCTCTTCTCTTCGGAAACACCAGCTGGAAGACAGAAACCAGGTGATAATTAACAGTTCATGTCTGTACAACTACTGTCAGTAAAACAGCTTTAACCAGTATTGTTGTATAAATATTCTCCTAGGCCCTTCCTCTGACCCAGTGTATCAGTCTGTCCTCACCAGTGGTTGCACTAAACCAGGGGTCGGCAACCTTTTTGATATGAAGTGCCATTATAAAAAAAATTGTTATCAGCGTGCCGACGATCGTGTATTATCAAGGGGGGGGGGGGGAGCCTCGCGGCGGGGAAGCAGTGTGTGGACCTGTCAGCGCAGCTTACATGATGCCAAATTTAACAAACAAATTGAAATGATTGGTTTAAACGGCATAATAATAAGGACGATCGTCCGTTCTGTGATTCTCCAAAACACACATGTTATGATATTAGGGTCATGCAGAGTGAGATCAGATCGCTGTCCCTTTAAGAGAGACAGAGAGGGGTGTGGCGTGTGGATGGTAGAGCGTGAGTGAGCGAGCGAGCATGTGTTTGTTTCTGGAAGTGAAACAAGGCAGCAGAAAAAAAGAGGTCTCAGGTCTGTGATGTATTTTGTGAAACAGAAGAATAACTAAATAAATCCAACGGCCTCCCAAGAAGAGCTCGCCTCTCTCCATTCATTTAAGCTAAAGTGGGTTATTGAACCTGAAGCTTGTTGCTTCTGCCCTGGGAGACGACAGAGAGTCATCCCCTCCTCGACTACGGTCTGGGAGCCGACAGGAAAGTTCAACACACAGATGGCCAGTCCGCCCCTTTGTAGCATATTATGTCGATGAGAGATGAGCAGATCACCACTGGGCTTTCAACTAAATACACAGCCACGCAAAAACTGCGGCATTTGTACAGCTCCTTATGGGTACTGCAATTAGTGAAGTGCTTTCCTCCGTGGTGAAACGATCAGCACTGCACCACGGAGGAAAGCGGCAGAAAGTCACCTGGAGTAAAGAAAGCGGGGCTGCGTTACGTGCATGGCTTCCTTCTGCAGGTAACGGGGAGACGCGCTCTGGCGGCGGTCTCGTTCAGGATCCGAAAATACAATTTAAATATTTTTGCACACTTATTCCTAGTGTGCCACTGGATACGCTGGCACGCGTGCCAGGGGTTGCCGTCCCCTGCACTAGACTTTTTCAACGGGGGTCGCACGCTCGTGTACTGCTAGCGGCGTGTTATGCATGCCCATTGCCCACTGCACCTCGCAGACATTTCAATGATTTGTACGGCAAAGCACGGTTTGGAAACGGTATCATTTTCGTTTTGGAGGGCATGCATAACACGGCAAAACACCGGAGCCTCGCTGTTGTTCTGACTTTGTTCTAATTCGTCAAAATGACGGACTGCTTTCAGATTTTTCCGTCATTGTCAAAAAATATCCATCATAGGCGGAAAATATTCGGTTAACGCGACCTCTGGTCCTCACTGAGCAACGGCGCCTTGGGCTGCTCTCAGTGTCTCTCTGCTCCTGTTGGGTCAGCTGATAGAGGTTATAGTGACCTGGTTATGCAGCATGTTGATTATTCTCTCAGAGCTGAGTACATGGTCTGGGGTAGAGATCTTCAGAAACTCAGATCACATGTTCCTGCTCTCTGTGTCTCTCTGTGTCTCATTGATCCAGAAGTTTCCCTCACACTAAATAGCAGTTCACCCCTGATTGTGACACCCTAACTCAGTGTTGTGCTGTTACCTGAGGACTGATGGACGGCGGTGCTGAAGGCGTCTCTTCCCAGCAAAGTGTTTCCACAGGAACTCTTCCCTGCTCCAGTCTTCCCAAGAAGAACCAGCCTGAAGACTGGGACAGGAAATTAGAGTCATGATATTATCACTTTCTATCAGAAACAACTTAATGTTGGTTCAAACACAAGGTGTGTTTTCCTCTGGAGTAAAGAGTGCTTGCTTTGTATTAAAGGGACCATTTGTATACCAACATTTAAAGTATAGAAAGTATAATGTGTTTAAAGTGTTTCACACCTAGAGGAGGTTCCATGCTGTTCCTCCTCTTCTCTCCTGTTCAGAAACAGAGACACATTTATTATTAATAATCAGGAAACCTCACATTCAAGAGGACACAAATACCTCATTCAAGGGACGTGCACAGACATTTTGGGGGGCAGGGGCTCAAGTGAGAAAAAGGGCACATCCCATCCATCCATCCATCCATCTTCTCCCGCTTATCCGTGGTCGGGTCGCGGAGGTAGCAGTTCCAGCAGAGAGCCCCAAACTTTCTTTTCCCTGGCCTTATCAACCAGTTCTGACTGGGGGATCCCAAGGCGCTCCCAGGCCAGAGAAGAGATATAATCCCTCCATCTGGTTCTAGGTCTACCCCTTGGTCTCTTCCCAGCTGGACGTGCCTGGAACACCTCCCTAGGGAGGCGCCCAGGTGGCGTCCTAACTAGGTGCCCGAACCACCTCAACTGGCTCCTTTCGACGCGAAGGAGGAGCGGTTCAACTCCGAGTCCCTCCCGGATGACCGAACTTCTCACCTTATCCCTAAGGGAGACACCAGCCACCCTGCGGAGAAAAACCCATCTCGGCCGCTTGTACCCGCGATCTCGTTCTTTCGGTCATGACCCATCCTTCATGACCATAGGTGAGGGTAGGAACGAAAATGGCCCGGTAGACAGAGAGCTTTGCCTTCTGGCTCAGCTCCCTTTTCGTCACAACGGTGCGGTAAAGAGACTGCAGTACCGCTCCCGCTGCTCCGATTCTCCGACCCATCTCACGCTCCATTGTTCCCTCACTCGAGAACAAGACCCCGAGATACTTGAACTCCTTCACTTGGGGTAAGGACTCATTCCCTACTTGGAGTGGACAGTCCATCGGTTTCCTGCTGAGAACCATGGCCTCAGATTTGGAGGTGCTGATCCTCATCCCAGCCGCTTAACACTCGGTTGCGAACCGATCCAGTGAGTGCTGAAGGTCGCAGACCGATGAAGCCATCAGAACCACATCATCTGCAAAAAGCAGTGGTGCAATCCTTAGTCCACCGAACTGCAGACCCCCTCCCCCACGACTACGCCTCGAAATCCGATCCATGTATATTACAAACAGGATTGGTGACAAAGCGCAGCCCTGGCGGAGGCCAACCCTCACCTGAAATGGGTCCGACTTACTGCCGGGGACCCGGACACAGCTCTCGCTTTGGGAGTACAGAGATTGGATGGCCCTGAGTAGAGACCCCCTCACCCCATACTCCCGCAGCACCTCCCACAGTGACTCCCTGGGAACCCGGTCATACGCCTTCTCCAAGTCCACAAAACACATGTAGACTGGATGAGCGTACTCCCAGGCCCCCTCCAGGATCCTTGCGAGAGTAAAAAGCTGATCCGTCGTTCCACGACCAGGACGGAATCCGCATTGTTCCTCCTCAATCTGAGGTTCGACAATCGGCCTGACCCTCCTTTCGAGTACCTTAGAGTAAACTTTCCCGGGGAGGCTGAGTAGTGTGATGCCTCTGTAATTGGCACACACCCTCTGATCCCCCTTTTTGAAAAGGGGAACCACCACCCCGGTCTGCCACTCTTTCGGTACTGTTTCCGACTTCCACGCAACGTTGATGAGACGTGTCAACCATGACAGTCCGTCAACACCCAGAGCCTTCAGCATTTCTGGGCGGATCTCATCCACCCCCGGGGCTTTGCCACTGTGAAGTTGTGGTTTACTTAGGGCACATCCCATAATCATTTATTAAAAAAATGTAAAACTAAAAGTTAAATATAGTTGCACATCTCTGGCTTACCAACCAATTAGTTTGAATACCCTCACACTCACGCAATTGTTTAATACTCAACATAATACTAAATAATCAGTTAACACAGAGACAATGATCGTCTTTAGTATTCACTACGCACAAGAGCAGACAACAACAAAGCCACAATGTGCATGTTTTCTAAGCTACTAGTTAAAATTGCTATAATAATTAGTTTATTTTAGCACAAAATTAAGTCCTTTGAATTATTTTTGTGGTATTAAAATAAATAACACTTTAAAATCAACAAAAATGTTCAAGCACAACTGAAAAAGGCTGTTCTCTACATAAATACGCAAACCAACCTGCACTCCAAACCAGTGCTTGAATTGGAATAAAAAAGGTGCCAGTACTCTAAATCAGCAACAAGTATTTGGCACAAAGTCATAGTATATCCTATAGTGCTGGTGGGTTTGTCTCTTTACTGTATATTTTAGAAAGGCTCACTGTACTTAAACAAAATGACTCAGGGTGCATCTGAGATTAGAGGGGGTGCAGTGGTAAAGTGCTATTTTTATAAGTGGGGAGTGGAACTGACACCCTCTAGTCTAGGGGGGTCCGGGGGCATGCTCCCCCGGGAACATCTTTTTTTTAAATATTGAAGTTAGATGCATCAATCTGGTGCACTTTGAGAGCAAAATGAAGAGATATATGGATACCTCAACATCCATAATGAAACAACTGTAAACAGATTTACTTTTTCTTTATGGATATAAAAGAAAGTAAAGCTTGACTCCTACTGGCTGGTTAAATGACTCCTTGTCCCTGAGGCCACTACCAGTTTTTGTGCCATTTTGCTGGATTTATTTGTCAATAGCGTTGCTGCACAAAGTGATAGCCCTCTAGTTTAAATCTACTACCCAAAAAGAAACATATGGAGATGGGTTACTATTTAAAAAAAATTGCAAATCTATTTGGGAACAGTGGGGCTGGGCCTCAAATCCTATAGGGGGGTCCGGGGGCAAATCATAAGTACATGGCCATAACCAATAACATACAATATCTAATATGAAAAAACATTGAAACTTGTTTATTTATTTGTTTTTGGTTCATTTATAGTTGTGAGTGTGTCTGGGCTCCTGAATCGGCCTCTCCTGTCTCCCTCCTCTCCCCCCTGCTCCTCTTTGAGGCAACAGCAAAGACTAGTTTTAGCTCTCAACAAGTTTATCTTACCTTTTTTCACCTAGTTAACATTTAGTTTGTATTATTCATGCATATTTTACTAATCACTACCCCCTCAAATGGAAATATGTGTTTACATAAATGGTGACCGAACCGTTTGAGACCCACTGAGATAACTTAAACTAAGTTAACTATCTAAAGACTCAGAGAGTAATTTACCTCACCAGAGCTGTAGTTATCAGCCTCTCAGTCTGACAGCAAAGGACTCTCCCTCCACCTTGTTGTTGAAACAGCTCCTTATATCCGTTAGCGCAGCTAGCTAGCACCAGATGCTAACAACAATACACGTAACCGATGTGCGCGCTTTCTCGCTCGCGCGCCACACATACACCAACACACACCCTCCCGAGCTTGACTGACACACAGAGACCAATCGAGGGCATTAGTATGATCTGTATGAAAGTGGCAATGTCGGCAGGCCACGTCATGTAGACAGCCAGTCACCCTCTGTGAGGCAGAGTCAGACCCACATTTGCGCTGCGTTGCGTTTACAATATATACGTATATTACCGGCGGCTGAGTACCGGCATTTTGCCGGTACTCAGTAAGAAGTGCCGGTACCACATGGGTAAAAATCAGAAGTGCCGGTACTGCGTACCGGTGAGTACCGGCCCAATTCAAGCACTGCTCCAAACTACAAGTAGGCCTAAATTTAGTTACAACAATTACACTTAGTGCATTCTCCTCTCCTACTCATTTACTTAATTTAATTGGACAAAACACATTAACAAATCGGAAAAAACTGTGAAAAATATGTATTAAGAACATGCAAAAATACTGCAACTTTATTGAAATTATTTAACAAGGTCTTGAAATCTGAAATTAAATATTTTGCTAATAACTTCATTTGTTACTAACTTTCTTTGTATCTTTCTTTGCACTTGGAAGTTGTTAAATATGTTTTTGTGTCTTCACTTGTTGTCTCTCCTTCCTCCCTTAGCAGCAACCTTCTGGGGGCCATGTCCCTGTAGATGTTTATTACTTCACTGTGGATAGCAGGAATGTCCTTCTCAATAGCGAGGAGGAGGAGATCAGAAAGCCTCTCTTCTGTACTTTGGCTTCTCAGTGTGTCTTTCACACACTGGCAGCTTAGTCATTTGTTCGTCACCACTCACCTTCAAAATAAACCAAGAAAATAAGCCGGCATAACATGGGACAGTAAAGTGGGAGGTGCTGCTACCTGTCTGTCTGAAGGGACTGCCGATGTCTGCACCGCTGTGCGCGAGACGTGGCGGGAGGGAGGAAGAGAGGGAGGGAGGGAGAGAGCAGCGGAACTTCACAGTCTAATCTCCCGACCTGATATTTTTCTTTTTTATTCAATCAATATATTTTTGGAAAGTGTACGCAAACAGCAGTACATACATATTCATTTATTTATAAAAAAAAAAAACACCCCATAAAAAGGGCACTTTCTGTGGAGGAAGAAAAAGGGCAGGGGCTCAAGCCCACTTTGAGGTCTATGTGTGCACGTGCCTGCCTCATTCAAACCAACGGTGTTTCAGGGCCGGTTCGGAGCTGGAGTTTGAAAAGCACCGGGTTTTCCTGTTCACACTGCAGCGGAGCAGCCTCTTAGCTCCGGAATCCGGTTCGCTTCAAGCACCAAAAAATTGTCCGGCTAGAGCAAAAGCACGACATACGTCAAGCTTACGTCGAGGCGGAGGAAGAGGAAGGGGCAGGGGCAGGGGCGGGATCAACTCCTGAACAACAACAAAAAGCCCGCGTTTTATCCAGTTTGTCCACAACGATGGAGAAACTTAACAAGCAGCAGTGGTCCACTGAAGAGACCAGCTACCTACTGGGAATCTGGTCTTCCGAAGAGGTACAGAGGAAGCTGGAGCACAATCGGCCATTGTTATTGTTGTCGGTGTCAGCTGTGAGGGGGTTTCCGCGCGGTTTGGCTTTATGAAGCTGGCACGGAAACGGTTACGACATGACGCAAACAATGACGCAATGACGCAGCACCAGTCGGACTCTGGGCAGTGTGAAAAGAGCCGGAGCTAAACCGAAGAACCGGTTCTGAACCTGAAAAGCTCTAGCACGGAGCTTGAACCGGAGTTGCGTTGGCGTGAATGAGGTAAAAGAGAATCAGTGGAAGAATACTAACTATACCTTTACACACTTTATTCCTCAGATTATTAGGAACTAAAGGTCATTTCAAAAATACATTTGAAAGTAAAGTCAGCCTCTGTTTTAAATTCTGCTTTCGTTTTTTAAACTGTTATTATCTAGTGCTAAAGTCTTTCAAACTTTACTCACACTAATTTCCTAATCGATGTTTTAATTTAATATCATTTTGCATATGTATTTGTATTAATGCTCAGTAGAATGAGGATTGAGTCTTAAGGATTCAAACTCTCTTTTATTTATTTATGATTGTAAATGTTGACTAAAACTCAAAACCAAAGTCAAAACAAACAAAACCATTCATTACAAATAAAAGCTTTATAATGGTTTATGGGGCTGGGAACCAAAGGGTCACCGGTTCAAGTCCCGTTCGGACCAAAGTACTGAGTGTGGACCTCGGCTCTGCTCCTTCATTAGTGCACGTCTCATTGGTGCACATCTCATTGGTGCATGTCTCATGAGTGCACGTCTATAGGTCCTGTTTCAATAAAATACTTTCTTTTCGATAAATTAAAGTTGTAGTTTTATCGTAAATGAAAATGCTATTTACGCAGGATATCTCATCCAGTTTGGGTTCTGCAGGATATGATCACAGGTACAGGGGCAAAGAAACGATGGGGATCCTTGTACAGTTTCTAGCGTGGTGACATCACAATAAATGCCGGAGGTGTTTTGTTCACTCTCGGCGCCACACGCTTTGAAAGTGCAGCATGGTTTATTTCAACTGTTTGCACTGTAAATCGCTGATAAGGCTGAATGTAGAGATAATCAATAACTCTGTGGAGAAGGAGCTCTGCTGTCACACAGAGGTTCAGGAGAACCTTCCTGTATCTCTCTGTGGAGAAGGAGCTCTGCTATCACACAGAGAGATTCAGGAGAACCTTCCTGTATCTCTGTGTGGAAAAGGAGCTCTGAGGAGAGCAGCTTCTCTCTTCTCCTACTTAAAGGACAGAAAAAACTTTGTCTCAACAGGCAAATACACATCAACCCTGATAAATATGTCATGCGGGGTTCCTCAAGGCTCCATCTTAGGACCTTTGCTTTTTAATATTTATATGCTACCTCTGGCTGAAATTATTAAAAAGAGCGATCTAAGCTATCATGTCTATGCAGACGACACCCAGATTTATTTTAAAATCACACCAGGAGACTACTCTCCGATTAGAACACTGAGCAAGTGCATTGAGCACATCACTGATTGGATGACTCAGAACTTTCTCCAATTGAACAAACAAAAAACTGAGACCATTGTTTTTGGAGCAAAGAAGGACCGATTAAAAGTAATCGCAGAGCTTCAGTCGGCAAACTACAAAGTAACTCACAAAGCAAGACATCTAGGTGTAGTGATGGACTCAGACCTGAATTTTAACAGCCACATTACAACAGTCATTAGGTCTGCTTATTATCACCTGAAGAATATATACAACAGGACTTAGAAAAGCTTGTCCATGCTTTTATTTTCAGTAGACTCGACTACTGCAATAGTGTATTCACAGGGCTGACAAAAAAATACATCAGAAAACTGCAGCTGATCCAGAACGCTGCTGCACGAGTCCTCACTAACACTAAAAGAGTGGATCACATCACTCCGGTTCTGAAATCTCTACACTGGCTTCCAGTCGGCCAAATAATTGATTTTAAAGTAGGCTACTATTGCTAGTTTTTAAATCATTACATCGTTTAGGACCAAAGTATATTGTTGAACTCCTACATAATTACGAGCCATCAAGGTGCCTCAGGTCTTCTGGGACGGGTCTGCTATCGGTTCCGAGTAACAACAAAACATGGAGAGGCAGCATTTAGCTATTATGCCCCGACAATCTGGAACAAACTACCCAAATCATGCACGTCCGCAGAAACGCTTACTATTTTTAAATCGAAACTAAAAACCTATCTCTTTGGCTGCTTTTAATCGAGCTGCTCATATTCGAACTACAGTATTTTAAACATGTATTGTATACCTGTGGTGTTTACTTTTATTATTTTATTATCTTTGCTTTGTAATGCCTGTTGTAAAATGCCATTATATAATGTGTTTTACTGTATGTATTCCTAAAAAGAATTTTAATTTGTTTTGTAAAGCACTTTGAATTGTCACGTACAGAAAAGTGCTATATAAATAAACTTGCCTTGCCTTGACTTCACATTTATATATTCAGTCTAATATTTAATATTCCATCTCTCACACACATACTTATGTATAATAACTTGCTTTATATTTTCTTTTTCTTATTGTTAATTTGTAAATTCAACAAGTAGCCTATATTTCTACTTTCTTGTTTATTTCTAGTCTTTTTAATTTCTCTAATGTCTCCACGCTGTTCTGTTGTCTTCATTACACGGAAATAAAATACACTGTTTACCATATACTTATTGTCCTAAGTGTTTTTTTTTTTAGGCTTATAAGGTTATTTGTATAGTTAACATTTACATTTGGTGTAAATAGGTGTGATTTATTATTTTGTATAATACAGGCTATTATTTATTTACTGTATATTCAGGTTAGGTTATTGATCACATGTTTACAGTAACCTTCCCTGTTCCGTACTTATTCATGATCTGAATGTGTGCTCTCAGGAGCAAACAAACAAACAAACTTTGGATTGTATGTGTGTGTGTGTGTGTGTGTGTGTTTGTGTGTGTGTGTGTGTGTGTGTGACACACACACACACACACATACACATACTCACACACAACATAATGATGGGAACTTGCAAACATTTATTTAACATGGAGTAAACAAACAAACGTTGGATTGTTTGTTTACTCCTTGTTAGACTGGCTTTGATCCGTTTTTGCAATTGAACTCTTCCTATATGAAACAGGAGGTGTAATCATCAACTTATTTTATAACCGCGTCTCTCTTTACCTGTGTCGTCCCCGTAAATTATTATTATTATTATTATTAATATATATATATATATATATATATATAATACTTTGTATAAGCTTTGCTTAGAGATGTATATACATAACGGTTACTAAATGAGGCTGAATAAATGTATCTGCGTCATTTGTTCAAAAGTGAAAGTAAAGAATACATCATTAAAAACAGAATAAATCCCGTCTTTAAACTCTGAAACCTCAAAGGAAGAAAAGATACTCGAGATAAAAGTGGGTTTAAAGAATCAGAGTGAAGTAATCAGAGTAAATGAAACTTACGGGGTTTACTGGTTTCTGCCATTTCCTCAGCGTGAACTCCTTTCTGTCAAGAGAAAACTCTGCACAACTACATCCGGTCTACACAATACAACTCACCGGGGCGCGTCTATCGTTATTCCAAGGTTATGGCGAGAAAGGATCCGTCTAGTGTAAATATGACGTCACGTTCTCGTTGTAACTCTCGTTGTAATCGGAGCGGCTCGGAAACACATCTACAGAAGTAACATGATGCAACATACACATTAATGCAGCAGCAATATTAATAGAGAAACATCAGACATAATAGTAAAACACTGCAAGGGAACATTTTATTGCACCAGGAACTATCTTGGGACTTTTGCTGCGACAACGTTGATTTGCCTGTCAATAAAAAATAAACCAGTGTTGGTGATCTACAGTTGGTGACCACTAACACCCTATTTCAACAGTCACACTCCCTGTAATTGACATAATTAATAGATAGTTTAGCTTCTCATCATCTTTTTCAAAAGAGCCCCCACCAATATTGATTTTGAAAAATATCTTTTAATTGAAATATGGGAGCAAAAACAAAAGGGTAGAATTGATCATACCATATTATGTTATTATTGCAACTGTTTTTATTATATTGTGTTGTTTTGTTATATATATATATATGTATGTGTGTGTGTACAAATTAATTAATATAAAGTGTATATATGTGAGTGTGTGTGTATAAATGAATGAATACATCTGTGTGTATAAATGAATAAATACACGTGTGAGTACATATAAGTGTGTTTATATATATATGTTTATAAATGAATAAATGTGTATATATATAAGATAGTATCATTAAATAATGCTGTGTGTGTATAAATGAATAAATACATGTGTGAGTACATATAAGTGTGTGTTTATATATATATATGTTTATAAATGAATAAATGTGTGTTTATATATATATATATATATATATATATATATATATATATATATATATATATATATATATATATATATATATATATAATAGTATCATTAAATAATGCTGTCAGATAAATGAAGTAGGCTACACATATTCTGCACTTACACCAGCTGAGATGATAAAACACCAGTAATACAATCTCAGGACTCTGGATCGTTTACTTTCAGTCAACAAATCCTTTGGAAAGACAAAAAACAACTATTCAATATCCTGCTTTACACCCCGACCGCTATAACTGCAGAAGATGAAGTCTATGACGCTAAAACTACGTTCTTGCGTAATGCGGAAGTGGGAGTGGTTAAATCTAAACTGGGTTGGAATAACGATAGACGCCACCGGGGCAGAGCCTGAGAAACAACTAACAGTTAGAAACCTGTGGTCTGCTCTCTGAAGCAAGTTCTACAGACCCTGATCTCTCTGATGCGGCTTTCACACCAGCGCTTTCCCCGCTCTAGCTCCGTGCTAGAGCTTTTCTGGTTCAGCTCCGATTTCCCTTTTCTGCTCCCGCTTTGTTCACAGCACCCAGAGCGCGACTGGTGCTGCCGCTGCTGCGTCATGACGTCACCGTTTACATCGCTGATTTGCTCCCCAACGGCGCACTGTGTCGGGTCGATGATCGTGTTGCTTTTAATCATACGAAATCAGATTAAATAAAATAACGACTTCTCCAAGCTTATACTTTTCTCCAGAGTGCCGTGGTTCATTGTTTATTAATGTGTTTCAGCGGCATGTACCGACCGCTGCAGTGCTGCTCGTCCACTGGAGTTTATTCTCCCGTAATAGCTCCGGTTTAGCTAATACTTTAGAGCGGCCTCTCTAAAGTATTCACTGTCTGACTGTCACACAAGCAGCTGATAACTAACCTTGGATGATGGGTTAGTAGACTAAAAGCTTTAGGAATCCAAAGTACAACCGATAAGTACCCTGTATCAAGATTGATGCAAAAGAAGTGATATTTGACCTAGACAGATTTAGCAAAGAAAACCTCTTCCGGGGCCATTTGGGTGGATTTTCCTTATCTCTGGCCCCCCTTGCTCGATTTTGACATGTGACATCTCTTCCTGACCGTATAGAATCAATCGGGTCGGTGGGGCTTAAGAGATCCGAGTAATGTAAATTGCAGGTTCTGTGGGAGCATGTGCAGCCTTCTCAAAATGACAGCATCTACAATGGAGGCAGTGTCCAACCTGTTAGGTGAGCAACATCCAGTGGAAAATATGCAGATCCTTTACTTAAATCAAATCACATGTCCATATGTGAAGATCCATAATTGATAATGGTACTTAAGTTAAAGTATGACCAGGAAGACGTAGTTGAAGTAGTAAGAGTAAAAGTAGCCCATTGCAGGAAAGCAGAAATATTCATGTTTGATACATAGAACTATGAAATTATTGATGAACAAGTTTTGCTTATGACATAATTTGATGTCAACTCACTCATTGTCTTGCGTAATTAAATATAATATTGGAGTTTAATCTACATTAAAACAAATATTTCATGCAGTTCATATTTTTGTGTGTAAAAGTCTGAATTTCTAAGCTGTAAAAACAATGTGGTTCAGCAAAAAGTATGTTTTGCTCTCACCTAAAAATAAAATAAAAAAGTAAATTACCAGTAATTCTAATACTAAGATAAAAAAGCTACAAATATTTAAATTATTCTATTATACCATATTCAAAGTATGTCATTGATTACAAAAAGGGCTTTAGTGCTCTATATCTATAGATATATATATATATAGATATATAGATATATATATATCAAACCCATTTTCAAATGGTCATCTCTACTATAAAACCAGATGGGTGTGTTTTGCAGGAGCAGCCACAGCGTACGGTATCGGCTTCACGGAGGTGAGGTGGGATCAGTGGGGGGAGCTGGCTCTCGGGGGTTTCTCTGGACTCGGAGCAGCAGCACTCTTCCTCATGACCTTCATCAGAAACATCTGGGTCTGCTACGCCGGATACATCGTATTCAAGTGCCTGTACATGCTGCTGATAACAATAGCCATGTAAGAGGTGTCTTATCAAAAGGGAGACGTGTTTATTATTGCAGGCAGAACAGGAAATCGTGCATTTAAGTAAACAGTCCTTCTCTTTTAGGTACCAGATTGCAGCCGACCTGACGATGGAGAGGTATGCTCTGGTGTTTGGAGCGATTAACTTTGGAGCGTTCGCTCTGCAGACCATCATCACCTCTGTGGTGGTGGACAGCAGAGGGCTGGGCCTGGGCATCATTCCTCAGGTGAGGAGGCAGATCAGGAAATGTCACTCAGGTCTTCTGCAGAGGAAGTGATGGTCTGTTTCTTGTTGCAGTTCACCATATACGCCAGCTACTTCTCACTCATCGCTGTCCTTTTCTCACTTCGGGGACTGTTCACCATTTGGAGAAGCGACAAAGAGCCCACTGCTGCCGTCAGAAATGACCCTCCGGACTGTGACGAACACTAATTCTGAATACATGGGTTTTGACTTTGCAGAGTTAAAAGCTTCAAATTACTGACTGCAACACCATGAATATAAATCTTTTTTTTTATATATCTATATACAAAACAAATGTACACGATTCTCCATACATCAATATAAATGAATGGTTTGGTCATTTCTTCTTATTTAAAATTCATTTTAATATATATATATATACTGTATATATTTACACATTAACTTAAAATTCTCTAATACCCTAATGCAAGTGGTTTTCAGCCCAGCAGCCATTCTCGACAGTATACCACAAGCTTTGTGACCCTCTGTCAGCAGGAGGGGAAGAGGCAGAGAAATGAGACCCCCGCCCGTCCCTGACAACACAGATGCTTCTTTATCTCTCGCAAACAGAATAGGTTTTTTTTTTTTTTTTCATGGGATAACTACGGTGGCCGACAGGTGCAAACGCGTTACACCGACCCAACACATTTCCATTAGAGGAAGCAAGCTGCAGTTTCCAAAAAACACAAATGTGCCAAAACCTCTCGCCAACTTGACAACACATGCAGATTTGCTGTAAGCTAGCTAGCTAACGTAGCTAACTTAGTCATTTACAGATATACATCTTTCACTGTCAATATGTGTCTATTTGACTTTTTAGTTTAGTTTTATTTGATATTTAGATTTTATGTGTATGTTTGTTTAGCTTCTCCTCTTTTTTTATTTTCACATTATGTTGCTGTGACGAAACCATCTCCTGGATTGGGATCAATGAAGTCAATCTTATTAACTTATTTTGAATATATGACAAAACACTAACAATTATGAAACAGAGTAAACTGTCAACACTGACAGTATGCCAACTTTATAATCCCCGAACGAACGTCAACAATCTCTCCGGCTGTGTGCGTCACTTTTTAGTGTCCCCTGGTTTCCGATGAGTTTTGAGCTCCTTGCAGCATTTTGTTTATGCAGCGTTTTTTTAGCAAACCCTGTGCATGTTTCAACAAGTTCGAAAAGATATTTCTTCTTAACATGTGTTTTGGCACATGGTTGCAGTGCGTTTCCCCTAATGGAAATGTGTTGGTCCGCTGAAGCACGTTGGCACCTCTCGGCCACCGTAGCCAACAGTTTACCTAAAAAAGGAACCCACACAATTAAACAGTCGGTTCTTCACAAATACAGTAAGTGGCGGGACCCATTAACTTACCAAGAAGCAACAGATCTGTCTGAACAAATCTTGTGTGTTAGATACAAATACTGATATGCACAAAAGCGCTAAAAGAAAAATGAATTATGTACAAAGTTGCAGCATAACGAATGGGATATACTGTTACAATAACTTAGTTTTCAGCCAGTTTGATTATACATTTTGTTTCAGTCGAGGCCAGGCCAGTTCACAGGTTAAATAGAGAAGGGGGGGACCGTCCTCTCCCTCTGCACACACACACCATCACTTTGTTTTGTAGCCATGGACAGTGTCAGCATGATGCTCTGTCATATCCCTTGTGACAAACTGCGATAGAAAATACAAATCCTTACAAACATTGTGTTTAAAGCTACTTGTGAAACAAACGGTGCAATAGGTGCAAGCGCGCCAGTTGTTGACCCTGTAGTGGAGCGGAGCGGAGGGGTCGCTATAAGAAGGGGTTCGTTGAAGAGCCTCCTGCTGGATACTGAGCAGACGGAGCCGCACCCTGAAAGGTCAAAGGACACACAAACACACAATCAGAAGGAGTAACTAATAACTTCTAGTTTTGAGAGTAAACATAAATCCACAATCAAAGAGTATATATTCCAACCAGTAGTGCTTCTTCTAGGGCTTTTAATTGATGTAAATTGAAAGCATTAGATATGCTGACCGTCAGAACAATTAAAAACAATATTTGCTTGGAAAAGTGCTTCCTATAGGTTTTTAAAAATGACTTTATAGTGGAACTTGAGTAAAGCATTTATTGGTTTAAATTAAACGATATAACATACTATTTACTTGCATAGGCATCAGGGTTTCCGTTAGTCGGTAATTACCGTTTTTTTAGCTAGTAAAATGTATTAAAAAACGGTAAATTCTGAAAACCTGCCGGTCAAAATGTCCGGTAATAATCGGCCGATATTCACTCTTAATAGTTTGATCGGTGCTCTCTATAAAGGCCGATCAGGAGAGCTGGATCTGATCGATATGGACATAAACGCGAGTGAAGTATAACAGATGATCAGATCAGCTGCTGAGTCTGATCATGATCAACTGAAGCCCCGCCCACTGACAGAGCTGCATGAGAAACTGACCAACTGACCAGCTATCAGGAGAGAGAGGGAGGGAGGGAGAGAGATAAGTACTATAAGTAGTTCATTTGAATGTAATAATTATGTTTGTGGAAGCGCATCATCTATTGAAAAATGAATCTGAACTTTGCGATCTGTTACGATAATAAACTGAAGCAATAGAAAAATCCCTTAACCGAGTTTTAAACATCAGCATATCCGGTCATAGTCCGGTAATTACCTGCCAACGGAAACTCTGCTACACAATTCTTATTGTTATTATTGAAACATGATCGGTAAGTTTCAAATTTGTCAGGTAAAATAAATTCTTTCCGGACATTTGACCGGCAAGAAAAGATCCTAGCGGAAACTCTGATAGGCATATAAGGGATGTGTCGGCAATATTACTGCAGTGACGTCTGTGCACTCTTTACATATTATTACAACCATAGAGATTGATTTGCAGAGTTCATTTCACAGCTCTAGTTTTTTGCAATCAATTGGTCTTTTTAATATAACTCAAATCTATGGTAATGGGGTAACAGCCTAATCTACACCAACAACAGCCAATGCTAATGTGACAGAAGCCCTTCATTCTACTGTAGGAGTATTATAACTAAATTGTTTCTACAAGAAATAAAGATATTTGACTAACCAGGAAGGGGTTGCTGGAGATCATAGGTCCGGACATTGTTTGTCCGAATGGAGTGCCAACGGGCTTGGCCTGGCCGAAGGCTGCAAATCCTCCGCCTGAAACACAGGTACGTTATCATTAGGGAACATTTCAACAACAGGGCAATGCTTTAACACTAGAACCGCCAACAGGTACATTTGACCTGCAGCTGTTTCTTGATTGTATGTAACTTTTTTTCAACAAAATATTAAAGTCTCCCAGTCCGTGACTTTTCCTGAAAGTGTATTATGTAGCACCCTCTGTTGTTAAAAAGTGTCAATATGAAGTCAGATTGAAGAAATTGCAAACAAATTGTGATTTATACCTATCAGCGCCACCGGGTAATATTTACCTTAGAGAAAATGCAGTGATTTTCACGCTATTGATCTTGCTCGAAAACATAACGGGTTGCTATAGCAACGCATGTTGTTTACTGCGGTTCCTTATAGATTGATAGATAGAGAGATAGTGATAGATAGATAGATAGAGAGAGAGAGATAGATAGTTAGATAGTTATAGATAGATAGAGATAGTTATAGATAGATAGAGAGATATCTAGAGAGAGATACAGATAGATAGAGAAATAGATAGATATAACTCACTGTAGCGATCTTTTATACTTCATGCTATCTGCATAAACTAATATCATATGCAAGCTGAGAGTCCACAGATTCTATTGATATTCTAGTATTATAAATAAAAGAACATTGTACCTTGAAAATCAATGCATTCTAATAGCGGGTACATTTTACCCGTTGGAGGTTTTAGGTATATAGCGACCCCTGGCGGTTCTAGTGTTAAAAAAAACATTTAAAGATACACATAACATTTTATTTAAAACAGTCATTTAAGAGCCAAGAGAAAACAAATCAAATAAGTTCAAATAGAATAAGATGGGTAAAAAAAAATCCAAGAATAGTAGTTTAGTGGAGTGTGAGATGATAGTTATTTGGTTAAATAAAAGGCAGCAGCAAAAAGAAAAGTCTCTGAGATTTTCTGGTAGTTATTATGCTTCAGATATTTGGAGCATAATAGCAGAACGCTGCTTCTTCATGTTTGGTTTTGACTCTGGGAATCCTTTACTCATGTTCAAGTAAACAAACCTAATCGAATGGTGGCATTTTAAATCGATGTAGGTGCAATTATGTCAGAAGCCCTTGCAAGCTTGAAACTCAGTGTAGTTGTTATTACAGATACGTCTATATCTACATGATGCACACAGTAACACACACCGTTGGGTTGCTGGGGGTACGCCGGGGGCTGAGGGAAGGGGGCCTGCCCAGGGAACGGCTGCTGGAACGTTCCACTGAAGCTGGTGGGGAGGTTGAAGGCTGCCACATTCCCAAATCCAGCGGGCATACTCATGGAGCCTGTGCCGAAAGATGCTGCAACAAAGCAGGACAGTCAGTCAACAGGCATACACTAAATAACAGTAGAAATAATTGTATTTAAAAACAATGACGACAGCATTTTAAAGCACACCCACACATAAGACATTATAAAATGTAAAAATGAATGTGTTATGACAGTTTGTTAGGAAGCAAAGCACTCATATGTTTCTTTGACTCATTTAGTAAATTTAAATGAGTGAGAATGAACAAATAGTGATTACAGATAGAGAGGCGAAGTCCCGCCCATCTACCTCCGCCCCTTGGGACCTTATTTCGGAAAAATTATGTATTGAAGTCAATGGAGAGAGAAAGATTATCTTTGGATCCCGTTTGAATTGTGCCACGAATTACACATATGATGTTTGTTAATTTAAAAAAATAATTTCCATTTCAAAAAAGTCAGTTTGTCGTAAAACTGTTGAATTTGAAAACTACGCAACTAGAAAGACTACAAATCCCAGAGTCCCGGTCCCGCATGCTGGCTCTTACGGAACCGACTAACTCCCCTTGTGTGTATGTACAGCTCTCAACATGCCCAGACTTGGAGTGATTTTCACCTCTTTTAATACTTTCCGCCTCATTCTGAAAGAAAGAAGTGAAATGTGCCAACGTGACGGCCGTCTTGGTGTGTGGTGCGAGATGGGGGATGTAGTTCATTGAGCGGTTTCACACAAAATAAAAGTGTTACTTCACAGTTTTACGACACATTTTTTATATTTTTGACTTGCAAAATTATCTTTTAAATTAACAAACATCATATGTGTAATTCGTGGCACAATTCAAACGGGATGGAAAGATAATCTTTCTCTCTCCATTGACTTCAATTCATAATTTTCCCGTTTTGTTATTTTTTTTTAAAGATCCAAGTAGCAGAATTCATTCGACACTCAGATTTGAGCATCCTAATAGCAACTAGTTACCTAGTGTTTCGTCACACCCTTATTCTGACTGTCAACATGTTCCTGATAGATATGCTGAAGGAAGAAGAAAGCACTGCAACAGCAAGGCACAGGCGAGCAGAAGGGGAAGCAGTGAGCACAAGTGAACCTACCAAAGGTGGGGGGGTAACCCTGCCCATGAATTACCCCCATAAGGCCTGTGCGGCATGCCGGGAGCAATCAGACAGAAAACTGAAACTGTGCTGTAACTTTCACATCTCTGACACACACCACTTAACGGCAGATGCCCATTTTCACAGCGGGCAGAATTACTTTTCAGCACTTTTCTATATTAACGTTTTCTAATGTTTCCCTGATCGGTTGCCTCTGTGCTAAAATGATTTTAATCTACAATATTGATGCATACATTAGATTGTGATTCTGTAGCATTGCACCACAACACACCTGCTGCTGCAGCGGCGGCGGCTGCCGTCATGTGGGCCGTCCTGCCGTTGCTCTGGAAGGGGTTTGTGGGAGGGGCTGCCGGGGCCGCTACAAACGGATTGGTTGACTGAGCTGTTGGAGAGAGGTATGAGGTCACCAAACATGTACAGAGGATTATACAGAACAGTGAATTGCTCGTTACCATGGTAAAACCAAAGCAATGATTCACAGGACAGATATTCTTTGCTCCAAGGTATTGAGGTAAGTTGCTTTGGATAAAAGCATCAGCAAAAAAAATGTAATGCCCCCTTTTGACTTCTGTATTTAATATTGATTAAGACTGTATTTAACTTATATGCCTTTATGCACCCTATCCATTTATGCTTCAAGCCTTGCACCTTATCTGTAAATATTGATCTTATATGAATAAAAAAAGCTTTAATTCTTCATCTCGTCTTTGGCATCACAAAATCTAATACCAAAAGGGAACAGAATTTGTCAACTGCCGATTCCCACCCACTGAGTGTAGCTGTAATGACTGATATTACACTGCTGGGATTTCCTCTTGTTTCCCGATTCACTTTCTGAATGATCACAGATTGTTTATTTGGAGAACAGTACCGGTAGTCACAAACCATCAGAAAACAGAAGGTTCCCTCACCTCCAAATCCTTGAGCCATGCCAGGCAGGGCCTGCTGTGCTTGCGCTGCGGACATCCCACTCTCTGTGCCAAACACACTCCGGCTGAGGAACACAAATATTAGTTTATAACGAAAGCAGCAAAAGAAATACCGGAGACAACGGTTTGATTAGACTGTGGTCCCCGTGTGTTTATAGGATGAGGAAGTTGTTTTGGATTAAAGCAACTTTGATAGTGAGAATTGCCAGATGGTGTTAATGTTATTTTACACATTGTTTTAGAACAATCAACAAACACTTTATGTTCTAGTGAATCCCAAAATAAGTATGAAAAATGGGTCAATTTAGTAGTAGGTTATTATTTTTGGTCCCCCTCTAGCAGGGGACGTACTGCAGAAAGTGTGTGTGTGTGTGTGTGTGTGTGTGTGTGTGTGTGTGTGTGTGTTTTATTGTAGCTGTAACTTATGGAAAAAATCTAATTCTCTTAAACTATCATATTACAGGGAAAGTTTTTATATATGCTCAGTTTTTTGTGTATATACAGTATGTGTTTACTGTATGTATATATGCGCGTGTGTGTGTGTGTGTGTGTGTGTGTGTGTGTGTGTGTCTGTGTGTGTGTGTGTGTGTGGTCTCACCCTTGAGAGGTGCTGGTGGGGTTGTAAACACTGGTGGGAGGGACTGAGGGTCCGAACACAGTGTCCAGCTCAGCCAGAGCAGCGTAGCGGTCGCACCCTGCCGGGACTCCTGGCTGCCTCTGAGGCGGACCCCCTACTCCTGCCGAGCCCCCCCCAGCAGCAAGACCGGCTCCTGCAAGAGAAACACAAGACAGCCCGGATCAATCCCCGTCACATTGGCTAATATAGGAGCTCAATCCTAATTGTAAAAGACACAAAAAGAAAGGTCCGGAGATAGCGGCCATATTGAATCTATTCAAGATAATGGGAAATAAATGATCATCATTAGAATGGATAGCAAAGAAATACAGCATTGAGCTCCAGCCCAGTACATTTCAGAGATGAAATGGAAGAAATATGTAAAACAGGGAGGCGTTTCCACCGTGTGCAGTGGCTTGTTGTCTCTATATAGGCTGGTTGAGGTTCAGCAGCACTGATCCACTTTTGAAAGGCATCTCAAAACACATCCAAGCCTTGGATTAGCCTAAATGTAAGTGATACAGAAGTAGGCGTTTGCTAGAAAACCTAAATCTGCCTCTTTGTGATAGAATCTAGGTCTCTCCCTGCAGTTGGAAGAAGAATCAAAAGGGACTTAAATCTATGCACATTTGTTGAGACTACTTCTCTTTTTGGGTAACATCTGTCCCTACACTAGGTCTATAAACAGGCGAGGCAGGAGAGGGA
This sequence comes from Notothenia rossii, assembly GCF_949606895.1. Lineage (NCBI taxonomy): Eukaryota > Metazoa > Chordata > Actinopteri > Perciformes > Nototheniidae > Notothenia > Notothenia rossii. The sequence continues at coordinate 88,007,826 of NC_136902.1, read as the reverse complement.
TACCTTGCTTTGTTTTGGCAGAGCTTAACACGTTATCCAGGTCAGCCAGGACTGCGTATTTATCGGCAGGGAGGCTAGTACTCGGTACAGCAGGGCTATTCAATTAGTTTGGAATGGGGCCGGTTGATGAAAATGATCCAAAGCAAGGGGCCGGGAACAAGATGGCTTGAAATATGAGCAATCATATTAAGAGCTTCAGATACAGTAAATACTAACAGCATAGTGGAGTGCATATATTGTGTTTAATTAAATCAAACAACATCGCCCCAAGACCTTTATAGATCTAAATGGCAAGTTCAGAACTCAGTAGGCCGACATGTGAAGCTAATTTAACCATCAACATCATTTCATTTCATTGAGGTGGAATTATTTAAATCATTCACGCAGAGATGCAACCAATGACAGGAGTTGTCACTACAGTAGCTAGTAGGTGGGTTCGAAACCCGAGCCTGCCGAAGTGTTCCGCCAATGTCTTATCTCAAGCTCTATCTCTCAATGACATTTTTAATAACCTCTCTGAAAGGCACTCTGGCCCAAAAACAAATCTTTAAAAAAAATAATTTGATTACTTTTTAACAATATACTCAAAGGGCCAGTAAATATCACCCCGGGCCGCCAATTGAATAGCCCTGCTGTACAGCTTCTGGGAGGGAGAACTGAAGGATCCAAAGTCAGCGCTACACGATTTTGGGAAGTTGTCAAAATGTGCAAAACTGGCATTTGCTAGTCCACCTGAGGCGCTACCTGCATGAGAGAGATTAAAAAGTCATAAAGGGGGGCCTCGAAGGTTTTTTCTCTGGAGTAAGGGCATCATTAGGCGCGTTCACACCAAGTACTTTTTCCACAAAGGTTCCTGAGAACTCTTTAGTTCTCATGAACTAAGTGCAGATCGCGTTCACACCAGAAATTAGTTCCTGAGGGTGGATTAGGCAAATGAAGCCGCTGACGTCACTTCTTCTTCTGCTTTGGGTTTACTGGGAGGCCGCAAACAACTTCACGGCGTATACTGCCACCCGAAGTCCCCGGAGTTGGGGACTGGCTTCAGCCTTCCGAGTAAACGGCCAGAACGCCGACACCTCCTCATCTCCACCGCTCCCATGTTTTATTGTGTTGTCATAAGTTATTCTCTCTGCGTTTCTCCACGGGGCTAATGCTAATAATGCAATGAGAGGATAATAAAATGGCGGCTTCACAAAAGCTTTTGGGAGTTTGACGGGGCGTGGTTAGCAATCCGCCCAGCCAATCAGAAATAGGAACCTTTGTCTCCCACGAAAAGGGGGTAAAAAAGGTTCTCTCTCTACTTTTTGGTGTGAACGCAACTAAATCGTAGTTCTCAGGAACCTTTGTGGGAAAAGTACTTTGTGTGAACGCTCCTAATAGGGTGGAGAGGGGGAGAAGAAGCTGCATGGAGGGTCAAGTTGTGGAGGAGTTGCTTTCATTATCTAGTGCACTTGTTCCCAACCTGGGGGGCGCGCAGGCCTCAGATGATTTGAGGCCAAATATCATATTTAGACTTATTTTTTTTACATATAATTGTAACGGAATACATGATTGTCACTAAAAGCCTTGTCTCTACATTACAATAAAATATAAAAAGTAATTGATTAATTAATTTTAATAACAATTCAAGTTAGTAGCTATTAAAGGCATAAAAAGACAGAAATGTATAATTCTTTCTTTAATAGAAATGTTTCTTCTGCCCGTAAAGTGTCCAAACCGGGCTTTTCTGGATAAGCGCATTTCTAAAACATTGTCCATGCCGGTTTCAGTTGGATTATTTATCACAGTTGCTCCGATCAGATCAGGTCTCCTCCATTTTGTAGATTATTTACGACTTTTGAATCCACGTAAACACATCGGCAAAACCCGGCTTACTTTGAGCATGTGTTTTAAACAGTTTGATCCCTTTGTGGATTGTTTCCACTTGCGCCGTCCTTTAATTTCTTCACACAGCGAGAATCAAATGAATGAATCCTGAGTCCAATAACCATCAAAGTCACTCCAATAGTTAATACTTAATTACGCTTTCATCCTCCTTTAACTAAATACTTCACATTCATCTAGTTTGTGACAGGAGTTGTAGCATTTGAGACTTTGAAACTTTAATTACTGCTGTTAACTAAACAGAATCACACTACACACCTACGCAATGATTACATTCAGGCAGACTGTAGAATACAACCTCTTTGGACCATTTATATACTTATTGAAAACAAACTACAAAATGTGATATCTTGGAAAATGCCGTTTAATACTTTTTAATAGCCTTAATTTCTCTAAATTGATTTATCAACTTTTAATACTTTTTAAGACCCCGCGGACACCATGGTTACAAACACAAAAAGAGCCACATGCGGAGACACATCACAGCCGGAGGAGAGGAGGATCAGAGTGTTTACACATTAGATGTTGGAAAAAGGGTGAAAGCTGTTAAGAGGTCAAGCCCAGAGAGAGAGAGAGAGAGACTTACTGTGTGCAACCTGGAGAGGCAGGGCGGGGGCAAACTCGCCCAAACTGCGACTGGATGAGAGCACAGTGAACGCTGGCAGCCCAAATGATAAGAGGGGGGGAGAAATGGGGCAATGAGCAAGACGGGGCGGAGAAACAAAAATAAAAAGACGTCAACTAAAAGATTAGAAAGCATGAAGTCAAAGCAAATCTGACGCAGAGGGTGACAAACAAACACATGATAGTATGAACAGCTTAGGCCAGATCGCTCAGTGAGTGAGTGTAAGTGAGAAAGGGATTATCTTACAAAGCCAAGAGATGGAGAGGGAAGCTTTTATCCATCAAGCAATAGAGTGCCACAGTGACACGTCCTAAAACCCGGGAGTAAGTTAGCATTTCACCACTTCTGGTTCCTTCGACTAAAAAGCAAATGGAGTTCTCCATAGGATTTAGGAAAATATCTGGAAATAAGGTCTTTGGTTGAAACACATTGAAGAGACGGATCACGTTTTGTTCTACGACATTAAATCCATCAGCTGTGACCCCACTGGTGATTTCTGAAGAGTTGACGTGTCTGAAAAACGATGGTTGTTACCAAGTGGCTGAATAGGACTACAGAAGTTGTCGAGGCCGTTGTACGTCATTACGCCGAACACGTTAACACTCCTCTAAGTGTGTTTGCCCTGTTCTGCTTGAAAGCAAGAACCTGCCTCCTGCCTCCTGCAGACTGTTCAAACAAACGCTTCAACTTGTACCATTTAGAATCTGTAGTTTTCAATATGGATCTTAAGTTGGCGTGACGTCGAAGCAGCGACCCTGCTGTAGTTCCTTTAAAGCATAACGTTAGCATTTTGCTTCTGGCGACTAGATTTATGATTCGAAAATTATGAAAGTATGGTAGACATGTGGAGATTATCTGGCTGAACAAAACGTAACCCGTCTCTTAAATGTGTCTCAACCACAGACCTTATTTACAGCTATTTTCGGGTCAGTTTATTGGGTTAAACATTGTCAGAATAAGTGAGAAATGGATTTAACTTCTGTTGGACAGCTATCATACATACTGAAGAAATATTGACTGTGAATGTATGCAATATGTGTGGCATTCATAATTTATATTAAATTAACTGTGAATGTCCCTCATTTTATTTCAAATAAAATAAAATAAAAGATTTTTGTAGATATTTCAGACGTTCATGACTCGCGCATGCACGATGCAAATCGGGCAGCCGTCTAGACGTCAAATGTCCTATTAGAGTTGCCGTATGGAGTTGTCCAATATGGCGGACCATCTCGCAAATGCACACTGCAGATAGGGCAGGGATGCAGATCGGGTCTCACTACCTGATCTGCAGCTCTGCCCGATCTGCAGTGCGCATGTGCGAGATGGTCCGCCATATTGGACAACTCCGGACGGCAACCCAAGTAGGACAACATTGACACAGTGGCTTTTGGCAAAGCTCAAAAGGAAAACTGGAGAGAGATGAGTTATTGTTATTACAACGTGACTTCACTATTATTTAACAACTCTTTTTATTGGGTTCTTTTATTTGGGGTTAAGTAGATTTTCAGAATAAGTGAGAAATGAATTTAACTTAAAAGAGTTGTTAAATAATAGTGAAGTCACGTTGTCATAACAATAACTCATCTCTCTTGTTTTATTTTTGAGCTTTGCCAAAAGCCACTGTGTCAATGTTGTCCTACTTGAGTTGCCGTCCGGAGTTGTCCAATATGGCGGACCATCTCGCACATGCGCACTGCAGATCGGGCAGAGCTGCAGATCAGGTAGTGACAGCGTTTTTGTCGAAGGAACCGGAAGGAGTTTACTTCCAGGTTTTAGGACGCGTCACTGTGCCACAGTGAGGCGTCCTAAAACCACTGCAGCTCAACTCAAGAGTTATTCATGTTTATCTCCAGCAGAGGGCGCTGTAGCATACTACATGTAACAGAGGAGGCGAGGAGGCTGTGTGTTTGTGTATGACAGTCACTGTTTTAGTATTGATAGAGTATGTGACATAGGAGGTTCATGTAAAGAGCTAGTGACTGCTGAGCAAATATTGACTTTAAATGAGAATGGCTTGGAGGCAAATAAGGACCCGAATGACACACACAGGGAAAAGGTGGACAACAGTTTGCAGTCTGGTATTTTTTTTAAACCACAGAATACAAATGCCAGCTTCAGAAGACAAGCAGTTTAAATAGGAGTGTGTGGGAGAGGGAATTTTGGAATTGTAGCCTTTGCATACTATTTACATGCAGACAAACGTATAAAACACACAAGGAACGGGAAAACCCCAAAAAGCTCAATCGGCCTCTTTAACTGGTGACACAGTGGAGCTGCAAATATTTGCACTTATGTTAAGCCCCTAATATGTATTTATGAAATCCTATAGGAACATAAGCAGTGTGGCCAGTACTATTACAACAGTAAAACCCTGGTGTTCAGGTCCAATATCCTTCTAATGTTATTCCTAATGAGTGTATCTGATAAGGAATCCAGTCTGTGGTGTGATGAGGGTTCACTTATGTCTAGTTTTGATGTCTATCAATGCACCTACTATGGCAAATAAATTCCTCTTATCTTTCTATCAAAAGAGAAATGTGTTTGCATATTAATGATATGGAGGTGTGTGGCACAGTGGGTTAGTGCGTTGGTGTTCGGATCAGGGGGTCACACGTTCAAACCCCACTGCAGTCAGCATGTCGTTGTGTCCCTGAGACACTTCACTCCAAATTGCTCCTGTAATATGTTTGTCTGATTGTCCAACATTCAGTCTTAAAGGGTAGTAGTTCAAAACTCTGGAGAACAACAGATTCTTGCCTCATACAAATAGTTTTGTTGTTGACATTTCACACAAATGAGTAACCAGAAATAACCTAGCGTGTATCAAATGTAAAATGCAGCTTTTTTTTCTTTTTTTAAAGTAGGTCAAAATAGTGATATGCTAAAAGTGGTGCTTGGAGCAAATGCTTCTAATCTGTCTGCAGTGGAGTGCTCAGAACACTTTAACATGTGAGTGTGACACCAGATGAATGAACAGCACAGAGTATGGAAAGGTTAGGGGAGCCGATGGTATGCATCACAACAAGTAAAACACAAATGGAAACATGACACGAAATGACAGAAAACATGGCCTTGTGTTGAGCCTAAATCTATATTCTCAAATACATGCATGCGTTTCATAACACAAGCAAATGTCTTAGTGTAAGAGTGGTTTGGATGTGTGCAATGTGTCCGGTGAAGGGAGCTTGCTCTACCTGTATTTGAGGGTTGGAATTGGGCTTGAGGTGCTGAGGGGAAGCCACCTGAGGACCCAGAGGTGCTCCCGAATGCATCAAAATTTGCAAAGTTTGCATTTGCGTTGGCACTCTGTGCAGCTGAGGTGGAGTCAGGATGAGGTTGAGACACACAGATGAACAAAAACAAAAAACACAATGAGAGGAAAACAATGGATGACAGAATGGATTTATACATGTGATGACAAATGGCATGGATGACAGACTGCAAATATAATGGACTAAGTGCTGATGTGAAAGATAATTCATAGAGTGGTGTCACATGACAATGAAATGCGGCTTAAGAGGCGGGAAAGATGTTTGGATGTTCACCACCTCTCATTTGATTCACTCTGCAGACCCTATAACTCTAAATGTGTGTGTGTAGCACTCAACACAGATGTACGGTTGTGTTTGCTTTGTGGAGATCCACTTTTGTCGCAGCATTACGGATGAGTCTGTATGGCTCTTTTATTGGGATGAGAGGACATTATCCTCCAACAGAAGCAAACACCAATATCTCTAGGTACAGGCATTAGTTACCATGGAGATGTGCCTGTCCATTCGATAATGTAGTTAGTGATTGTGAAATGTTCCAGTTTCTGCATCTCAAACATCTGCCAGAGACGATAAGAGGCGATGGATCAGTGTCTATTTAATCCCCTTAAGCATTTGAAATGTCTGAAACCAGAGCCCAGTCTGTTCTGATTGGTTAGCTGTCCGGCTCTGTTGTGATTGGTCAACCGTTTAGAAAGCTCCCGTTCCTTTTCATGCACAAAAACCACAGGAAAGGAAAAGTGCCAAAAAGCACAATGGGGCCTAATGTGACAGACACAACTTCCACATTTAAAAAAGGCACACCCAACCCTAAATTATTGCTCAACTCCAGCACCCTGTTACAGATGTATGCGAGTCAAACAGTCAGGCAGTGGTCTGTTCCTTACTTGTGTGGCTGTTGAAATGTGCAAAGTTAGCAAAACTGGAGCTGGCTCCGGCGTTCATGTTGGGCGGGGCAGCGAAGATGTCTCCCCCCAGTTCACTGAGGAGGTCGAACCTCTTGTCGTGGAACGGCTGCTGCTGCTGCTGGCTCTGTCCACGGCTCACCACTGGAGACTGGGGCAGACAAGACATGGAGTTAGAAAATATGTTTATGTTTGTCAGTGTGAATAAAGTTGTAATTGAACAACCTTCACTCGACTAAAGAAGAATCAGAATACCTTTATTAGTCCTACAGAGGGGAAATGCACATTGTTACAGCAGAGAAGAGCCAAAGACAGCTTAATGTTACTAAGAAGCATGCATACAAATAAAAATACAAAAATAAACTTTGAATATTAAAATTCATAATTACAAGTGTGTCTGTCACTATGTTTTGAATGTCTAAGTATTCATATAAATAGCAAGGAAAGATGAAATCAGTGTCAGTGGGTAGACTAAGACATTGGTAACAATACAACCCTTTAAGGAATTCAAATACTCAAGTTGTTTTAAGTACATTTAAATACTCAAGTTGTTTTAAGTACATGTAAATACTCAAGTTGTTTTAAGTACATTTAAATACTCAAGTTGTTTTAAGTACATTTAAATACTCAAGTTGTTTTAAGTACATTTAAATACTCAAGTTGTTTTAAGTACATTTAAATACTCAAGTTGTTTTAAGTACATTTAAATACTTAAGTTGTTTTAAGTACATTTAAATACTCAAGTTGTTTTAAGTACATTTAAATACTCAAGTTGTTTTAAGTACATTTATCAAATGTTACCAGCCCTTCATGGGTTTCTGACAGCAGTAACAAATCCATCTAATCGGAGATACAGGGTCCCGCGATTCACTAAAGTCAGACTGAAGCATCCTTTGTGCTCCAGTCAATCCTCACAGTAAATACAGAGCTGCATCCCAGATCAAATGCACGCTAAAGGCCCTTTGAGCATGTTGTCTCTCAGTGATTGTGTTGTTATGTTAAATGTTTGTTGTTGTTTGTTATGTATTGTGTCGTGATATTTGTCTATGTTGATGTTACACATGGAGCTGCTGTGATCCAAGTCAAATTTCAGTCTTGATCTGAGCATTAAAGTAATATCGTATGTACGCCCACATGAATCTCACCTGGTTAGGGGGGGTGTTCTTGTTGAGGTGCAGGGAGGGGGCAGACTCCCCCAGCAGGGATTTGAGGGGTCTGACCTCGGGGGTGCTGCTGGTGCTGCTGTTGTTGGAGGAGCCGGAGATGGAAGCGTGGACGGGGGCCGCGGGCTTCGCCTGCTCTGGAGGAACGTGCCTGGGAAAGGGTGGGAGGGATACTTTAAAAATGCATTCTGTCACAGTTACTAGTTAGCTGTAAAAACATGTAATCAGTCATCTGAGTATTTAAATATAAAATAAATGTAACCTGATTACTTTGTGTAACTTTTGGATTTTGTCAGTATCAAATGCAATATCATCAAGATTTATTTGACTTAATATTCTGATGTAAAACCACAGAACAATGTGACCTTAGAAAAGAGGAAACCAACATCTTTAGGACCACACATGTGTCATGAAGCAGCGGCCAACAATGAAACACATGAGCACATACTACAGTTTTAAAAAGCAGAAGTGAAATCTGATCTGAGAGAAAATATTCAGTGTTAGTTTAATACACAGTTAAGCTCAAACACTATTTTATGAACATATAGGCTCGCCTACTGAATTAAAAACAGAACAAAGGAACCAAAGAAAGTGAAAACCATGAAGCAGATTCAGGCAGTAGGCGTAGATTCACACTAAAAAGTATTATCCTACAGAACAGTACAGCTCACAGAGAAGAGATATCATCTGATCCTTTTACACAAAGGATATGTGTTTGCTTTTTTAACACCTGCTAGTAATCGCCAATTTGTAGACGTGTAACAGTAATCCGATTTAAACAATTGTTATGTATGCAACTAGTTTTGCATACTGATTATGTATTCCCGTTGCATGTCATCCGTTACTCACCAAGCTTGACTACACTACAGGAAGCTGGCTAATGCCTGACGGAATAACAAGATGTGACATGATCGAGGGTTTCCAAAAATAAGGCTGTGTACAGTCTTGTTAAGCATTTTGCAAATCCAAGTGTGAAAACAGGAAAGGCTCATTTGGTTGGAAATGTGATTTACAGCTAGCAGACAGGTCGGTGTTTCAGGGGAACGGTCTCTGTGAAAAGTCAAAAAAAGCCAAATGGTGTCACGTTGAGACATGCCCTGCTCTTTACTCTAACGTCAGAGAATGAACAGTCAGAGCCCACAGAAGCAGAACTGCCTTAACCAATGGGGGTAATAATCTTATGTATATTGGAACAGTCTAATTGCTGAAACCAACAGTCACTTAGGAAATATTTAATTTGATGAGTAATCCCTCATTTGCATTTAACAGGCACTTTGACTCCCTTTAGGCCATTCACAGTCACAACTGTACTAAACTTCTTAAATGTTGAAGCACAATCATAACACTGAACAACAAGATCTTACATATGAAGCATCTTGACTGTAGTGACCTACATTGGGCTATCTGGTGGATAGCTGGAGGCTAAATGCTACGAGCTGCCTGTGAGACAAAGAAGAGCTAAAGTGCCAGAGAATCGTTCATATCTCACACTGCCAGATTGTCAAACTCACTTACCATCTCTTTTTCTCGTATTTCTCTTGAAGAAACTCCTTGACCTTCTGCGGTTCTCTGAAGTCTGGTACTGAGGTGGTTCTGTCATCATAGAGGCTCAGCCAGATCCGTTTACAAACCTGGAAAACACACAGGGTAGCAGAAGAGATGAGACGGAGAAATAAATGTGTCAACATTCATATTTAAGCATTAAATCGTTAGTGAGAGAAGGAATTTAAAAGATATGCTACGGGTAAACAGAGATGATCCAGGTAATCATCCATAGACCAAGGCTGCAGTTAACATATATTTCCATTAATGATTAGTTCTGCTGACTACTAGACTAACCTATGAGTCGTGTGTTCGATAAAATGTCCAGCAAAGTTTTTCAACATAAAAACAAATGGTGTTTTTAAAATGTGGCTTTTTTTTCAGTCCGATACCCAAAAGATGTTAAGTTTAATTTGAACTAGACTAGAAATCCCGCCGCAGCTCAACATATCCATGTCCGTCCTCGTAGACATTTGTATGAGTTGTCATAAATAAGATAGGAATTCTTTAATTATGACAAAAAATGTGTTTTGTGAGGTCACAGTGAACTTTGAAAACCACCATTTTTCCAAGATGTTTTGCTCAATTTAAAGAAATTACCTCCCATAATGTTGCATAGTAATGTTTACCCAGGGTATCTGCAGGAATCCAAAGGAAATCCCTTTTAAGACCTTTTTTAAGACCCTTTCCATACATTTTAAAACCTCATCGCCACTTGGAGTTCTAACCGGTTACCTTGGCGACACACTTCACCTCACATTGACTATATACAGTATTGATTGTCCGTCCTCCTTATCTTCCAACCATTTGGACGTAGACTTGCATTTCCCCATAACGATGTTGCTTAGCAACCGGCGTAAACGGACCTTCGCGCGCTATCAAGCAGTGAGCGCGCGATGTCCTGTTCAGATGACGTCAAATCCAACGGGATGCCATAAATAAACTACACAGAATCACACTACACACCTACGCAATGATTACATTCAGGCAGACTGTAGAATACAACCTCTCTGGACAATTTATATACCGTAATTTTCGGACTATAAGGCGCACCTGAATATAAGCCGCAGCAGTGGCATACCACTCTCGGTTCCACTTTTACTTTTGCGCGCTACCTGTCTCACTCTTTTCCGGCCTCCAGCTTTTCCTGCTGGAACCCGCCGCTTAAAGGTGGGGGTCCGCGGACCGGCCATAGAGCCCATAGAGTTAAAGGTGTTGGCCGTTAGCTGTAAAAATCCATAGATTAGCCGCACCGTTATATAAGCCGCAGCGTCGAAAAATAGGGAAAAAGGCGCGGCTTATATTCCGAAAATTATGGTACTTATTGAAAACAAGCTACAAAATGTAATACCTTGGAAAATGCCCTTTAATACTTTTTAATAACCTTCCTTTTCGCTAGACTTTTGGAATAGTGTTATGTGGCTCTGCTCGTTTCTCTTTTAGAGCCAGGGCTAAGTATGGACAACACATGTTTTACAGACGGGCAACAGTCCATGAAGAAATATCTTACTGAACTTGACAACGGCTGCATTTGATTAGAATCGCTGACTCCACCGTTAGCGCAGGTTGATTTGAGAAGAGCATTCATTTATATTTCCAAATTTGACTGTGCAAATCAGATAAGGTGGTCCATTACAGTTTGTTTCAGGAGTGTTTATGTAGTACCGGCACGAACAAACTTCTTGGCCTCATTTTTGGAAACACAGGCTCGACACAGCTCTGATATGCAAAATCTATCCAAGTCTAACCTTTCTCTGGCCTTTGGGTTTTTGAAAGCATTCCTAAAGTATTTGCCTAATCCCCTAAAGACAGATTTATAAGCTTCATGCGTGTGTGCCTTCGGTATAGGCTGCTGCATTGTAAATGAAGCTATGGTGCTACAAGGAAGTGTGACTCTGATGTTGTATATAAGCTTCTGCTGCTGCTGTTATTTCTTTAGCTGGATTTGCTGAACAGGCCAGCTTAGATTTTTTAATTAGTAAAATGTGCAAATGCGGAAAAATACAAAAGCCATGTGTCAAGCGCGCCCTGAGGAGGCAAAAGGCGACTTGAGGGCGGTAATATTTATATAGCCAACATAAAGGACGTATGCATCAGCTCCAACCTTGAGTCTCCTGCCATGCCTCTGCCGCAGCTTTTAATAGTTTGTTCTCCCCAGGTGGCGTCGCTCTAATTTTATACCCCATTTACCAGAAGTGACCCGTGAATGAGAATGCACTGGGGCTTCTCTGTGGAGAACACATTTGTGTTTGCTACTCTACTAAGTATGAATTCATTTTATGCATTTAATGTTTGGGTAATTAACTCAAGTAGGTCATTGGAATTCAATGCCCCTTTTAATAGCAAGGGGGAAATTAAAAACTGAAATATGTGAGCAAGCAATGGACTACTTTTAATCCAACAGACACAGAGCAACTAATAATCCTTGTGAGTTTCTCGGTCTGATGAAAGTGTGAAAAACGAAATTCACCGACCATCCAGTTCTCCAGACCTTCTGTAATCCAAGAGAAAGTATCTGGGTCTTGTTTGGCTTTCTTCCCCAGCTTGTTGATAACTTTCTTTACTTCAATTCTACTTTTCTTTCAATCTCTAAATCGTCATCCCATTTCTTCTTTCACTTGGATTAGGACTTTTATTTTTGTGGTTCTTTTCTGATTCCTTTTAAACCGTCTTTGAGCACTGGGAAAAGCGCTATATAAAAAATTATGTATTTCAGTCGGTATTATTATTATTTGTATTCTTGTTTGAGTTGGACAGGTAGTATATAGGGATGCACGATATATCGTGTCGTGACGATAATCGCGATATGTGCATGCGTGATATTCACATATATCTAATTATTGCGACGTGCGATACTAAGTAGGCAAATTAACTCAAACACGTCATGTTACAATTATTTTGCTGCTTGCTACAAAAGGAAAACTCGCGCGGCTCTCATGTCAGGGGTACTTGAGTGAGTGACATGCAAGCTCTGCATGCACAGCAAATCACAATCAAATCTCTAAAGCAAACGGACCCGGTGATTAAAAGGTAAAAACACTGAATAAAGTAGTGGCATGTGTTTCTCAGTTCGTCGTTGCTAACTGAGCTAGCTCTTAAGACCCAGACGTCCGTGACTAAAATCCTTAATCCGGTTAAATATCGTAAAAAAACTAAACAATTTTATAGCATTAAAGTTCAAGAAAGGATGGTTTGCGGACAAAAAAAACAAAACTGTCTTTTCTTTAATTCCTGTATTATATATATCGCAGGGGGGGGAAATATTGCAATATCAGTTTTTTCCAGTATCATGCAGCCCTAGTAGTATACAATGAACATGAACTGAAACCGGTGTCTGATGCTGGCGAACACAAGGCTGATGAGGACTGTGAAGCTCAACCAAGCAGCTTTTAAATCAAACCCAGAAAACTAAATGTCTGAATTAGAGCTGCAGGGTTTTATCACAACTCGCTGTGGAAACTAGACTAAAGGTTACTTTATAAAACATTGATTAAACAGCTTTAGATAGTAGGGGTGTAACGATACCAAAAACTCACGGTACGATAATATCACGATAAGATTTTTTATTTTTTATTTCTTTATTAAATAATAAATCTGATTTGTACAGTATTTTAGTAGGATAGTAGTATTTTAAAGTGTCAACAATATAATAATCAGACCCTGCAATAAAATAAATCAAGTTTCACTTTAGTTTTTCAAGTAACTCGACTCTAACTCACTCACTCAGCATCATCAAGGTTATCTTTTAGGAATATGAGCATGTCCACATTTCCAGGTAGAAGCTGGGATGTTTGGGTGTTTACAATACCCCCTGCTGTGGGAAAAACTCTCTTGCTTGGTACTGATGTTGCTGGGACAGAGATATGCTTTGGGCAGTGGGTAAAACTGAGCATTGTCTCTCCACCACTTCAAAAACAATACAGTTTTTGCCAAGAAGGTGAGGCTTATTGACAGGGCGAGATATAAACATAAACACTTGTCAATGTCTCTAGGTATGTACATGTAGTCCTGTAAATACCATGTCCTTTTGTGTTATCTGTTGTTTTATGTTCACGTTGTAACCATGTTGGACAGGTCTCCCTTGATAAAGAGATCAATGATCTCAAATGGGACCGTTTGGTTAAATAAAGGTTTTTAAAAAATAAAAAAAATTAAATTAAACTTTTTATTTTTTTATATAAATACGATGGTATTGAGAGATCTATTTATCACGATATTCGATATATATCGTTACATCCCTATTAGATAGACAAGACACTAGCATGATTGTGATGATTTGCATACCCTCAAAAGCAGCAGGAGAGCTGACCTCAATCATAACAACTTTAACAGGCAGTTCAGTCACCATCACGCTTTACCTCATTGCCGTGTTTCTGTAAGTACTCGATTTCCTGTTGTGTAAAAGTTGTCATGGAGATGGACTTGACTCTGTGGGGTGGATTCAGTCCTCGTCTGTAGGTGGAGAAAATTGAAAAAGGGTTAATTTAATTTAAAGACATCATACTGTAGTCACAATGCAGATCCCACCTCTTAGGGTTAGGATGTTTAAAAGGCAACAAGCTGCCTGGTTGGAAAACATCGTATGGAAAGATTCTGACGTGAATTATTCAATTCATGACAACTGGAACCTTTGATAAAACACACCCCTCGTAAAGCTTACAGTCACACATTATTAGGCTTTGACACTTTGAGACTTTGTCCATATTTTATATATATATATATTATACAGTCTTGTCAGAATAATAAAAAGCCTACTTTCTATATCCTGAAGGAAAGTGGGTTTTGTGACATTCTCTCCATTTAAGAATGAAATAATACAAATATATATAAATAAATAAGAATGTGCGCAAAAAATAACTTAATCAAATAAATTGTATATTTATTATTATTTTTAAGATATTTATTTAGACATGGAAAATGAAAGTAAAATGTCCAATCAAATCTAATTGAAAAGTATGTATATAAATGTAAGCAGTTGAAGACCAACTGTTCACCTAGTGTTACCATGTATATATGTTTGGTGACATTTTCTACTTTTTGGATGCACACAAATTAATAATTGTATTAAAATAGGAAGGCAAATTAAAATGTTCATAAAATATACAATTAAATTAAAGATTTAAAGTAAAACTGTGCACTTTGTACTCCTATATACAGTATAAGTATACAACAATATGTATACCTATGCTACTATACCATGTTAAGGCCAACATGTACAAAACTAAAGATTTAGACGTTTCACATAAAAGCAAGCCCACCCAAAAATGACCCCCCGTGTAATAACGGATGCTTTATGTTTAGATTTGTCTGAGTTATTGTAGGGTGAGTTATTGCTAAGTGCTCTTTCCTAGATTTAATTATTTTCTTTTGTGCTTGCCTAGCTTGAACCCTCCAAGGTTGTGTGGTGGCGGAGTAATAAAGAAATAATTTAAGAAATGGTTAAATTCACTTCACTACTCACGATCACTTTTTGTTGCTGAGCTCCTGAAAAACTCCTGAGCCGGAGAGCGTGTTGTATTTCAAGGACAACCACCAACTGTGAGTGTCATCAGCTACGTTTTAAACAGCTTTCCTAATAGGCTGAACTTCAATTTGCCGTTCCCTTTTTATGAGGTGAAATCTTACGGCACCTTTGGCCTATCCTCAAGGCAGCCCAGAGAACCGTGTCACCCACTTTGAGAACTACTTTTCTAGGAAACGGGATCCACAGTGTCACGATTACAAACACAATGTAATACACATCAAAGGAGTCCGATCCTAAAGGCAGTGAAATACGAGAAGAGATGCTAAATTATTCACCGCTGTGTTAGCCCTACAGCACATGTTCTCATCTCTACTCATTCTTTACACATCCAGCAAACAGCTGACTGGTACACAGAGTGTTACAAACCATTGATGCGTCAATTCACATTGAAAAATACAGGACAGAAAACAGGTGTATACGAGCATCCGTGCTTTTATAGGAAAGCGTTCCATATGTCCCTTTCTAATAATGTAGTAGATCAATGGGAACGTATGGCTATTTCTAAGGGGAAGACCTAATTAACTTGTTATGCCGCAAGGACTACATAGACATAATGGAAAACACTTCAATGTGACGCTTTCTTACGATATACAAATACTTAGAATCCTGAGGAAAAAAGAGTCAGAACGTTTTCCCCAGAATTCAGAAATGTTCTCTGAGTTCTGACTTTAATATCAGACCAAAAAAAACATCTTCCAGTCAGATCTCAAAATGGTTCAGATAAGGCCCTTATCTTTTAAAAACAGAGGTACAACGAGCGGATACAGATTTGCTGCAGATATGACGTCAAATGTTGCTATCAGAAACAATGCCCGACGTGTTTTGGAATTAATGTTTACATTAGCAAGCCTCGCTAACACTCAGAGCTAACCTGTACTGTAGAACAGGGGTTCCCAACGTTTATTGTGCCAAGGACCGCCAGATACATAAAAATAATATCGCGGTCTGGTTGTCAATTTTAACTGATTTTAATATTTACTCACCAGCAGGTAGCAACAGAGACTAATTGTATGTAACAGCCGGAACAAATACTAGAACAATATGCATCCAAAACATATTAATAACGTTAAAAAAATAAAAAAAAGAACCGGTGTTTTTCGGAAAAACAGAAAACCAACGTTATTCCGTTTTTAAACCAAAATGGGAAAACCGATAGATCAACGTTTTGGTTTTGTTTGTATGATTTACGGATAATCCAGTGAATGCTGGGAAAACGAGGAGAAGGCGCATTATGAAGGAGATGTCCGATCGCCAGGGTGTGTGTGTGTGTGTGTGTGTGTGTGTGTGTGTGTGTGTGTGTGTGTGTGTGTGTGTGTGTGTGTGTGTGTGTGTGTGTGTGTGTGTGTGTGTGTGTGTGTGTGTGTGTGTGTGAGACACTGGCATTTGTTTTCAGAAGATATTATGATAGTGTCGTTCGTTCCGGTGCACACACACATCATGCGCCTTGGTGACCGAACATCTCCTTCATAAAACGAGTAATAATCGGGCAGTTTAGTTTGTGTCGAGCTGTGTGTGTGTGTGTGTGTGTGTGTGTGTGTGTGTGTGTGTGTGGTTAACACGTAGCAGCCTGCAGTCACTCTTAAGCTGTCCTGAAGAAGGTAAACACAGTGAAGGCGGTGCGTAAAAAGGCACAGCTCTCGGCTGGTGCTGCACTTCTCAGAGGCGGAGTTACATGTCCCGCTGCCTCCTGATGCTGCAGCCATTTCATGAAGTGAAGGAGGTTTTCTTTCCATGAAACAGCTGTGGGCAGCAGATACTGTGAGAGTCCCGGACATGAATTCATAGATCAAGGCAGACTGGTTTACAGACTCTCCTGTTTTGCCAATCCGGTGCTTCAACAAATAGCTCTACACCCCTGGCCGACATGTCCTTAAAATGAAGTCCGAGCTTCGTGCGCACGAGAGGCTGAGGCCTTAGCCTGACCCGCCGAGTCCTTCGGAACATCATAAAAGCCATTTTCAACTGTTTTCTGGTGAAAGTTTAACTAGGCTACTTGATGAAATAATATGACTGGTATAGGTGCGAAAATTATTATAATTATGCAAATATTACGATAAACTCAGCTATTTTGCAGCCCGGCAGTAACACCTCCTGAACCCCTGCTGTAGAGCACTTGTGTTTAAAAAGCAGGAAATAAAATAATGGAACTCACCTTGTGATAAACCAGCAATAGAAAAAGCATCAGGCATTAGCTCCGCCTCCACTTTTTTTTTTTTTTCAAGCTAAGGACCCAAAATCCGCCTTTCTCTAACAGGGCTGCAAAACAGGGGTATGAGCACTATGAGGCATGGCTACAATGGGTGAACTGTTTGGTATTTTAAGCAAAACACTTCACAGACATGTTTTGTATAGGCATGGCCCTACAATATATTTTTCAATTATAGCATGATAGGTCCATTTTAAGTTTTCAATGTCGTAGAAGCAAGATGTATCAAACGCAAAAAGTCATATAGAATTAAACGTATCTGAAGATATCTAAAGACAGAGTATCTGAGTATTTGAGTTAAAATGTGTGTTTCAGCACGAGGTGATCGTCTAGTGTAGTGCCATGAAGGTGAATATAGGTCAGATGCAAGGAGAAACCTCCATACCCCCAAGGTCTAGATTTGATGACAGCATCTCTACCCAGTTTTCCTATAAAGGATTGATTTGATGATAATATAATGTTTTTTAATTAACAGTGGCAATGATATAGAACTAGGAGTGCACTCAAACAACGGAAATGTTGCATTGCAGTGTCGATAAAGGACTTTTTGGGTATCCGCCGTATATTTTTGGGACCACTTTAAAATTGAATAGTTTTTTTTTTTGGTAATCCTGCATAGAAAACAAATAAAAACCAGCCGAGATGAGTTTACTACATCATTTCTGTGAACCTTGTTTCATTTAAAAATCTCTCAACTTTTAAAAGTCTTATCTACAAGCAGACGTTGCAAAAAGGGACTCATCTTAGTATCAGGGCCGTCTCTTATCCAGCGGATAACGTGTACAATAAAACTGTCAGAGACACTATGTCACGGTCCAACAGTCCCACACACTCCCCGTCTCGGCTGCCAAAAAAAGCCATTTAATTGCGACAGTTTCCGTGATGGAAGACTTAGCGAGATGTAAATATCAACAGTGATTATTAATTAGATAAAATAAAGAATGTTTATAATGGTGACTAACATCGCAACGCTGTACAAGGCCAGGCAAGTGTATTTATATTGCACCTTTCAACACAAGGCAATTCAAAGTGCTTCACAAAAATGAAAGACATTAAGGAAATGGCATTTAAAAAGTCACAAAAAGTACTTAATTGGCGACATCCGGCACACGTGACACGTCCCAACCTATCGTCTCCGGCTCACTTGACACGTCCCAACCTATCGTCTCTGTATACAGTCGCAGCTGTGTGTCTGTGTATTCAGCAGGATGTAGGCTGGAGGCTTAGAGTAAAGTATATATATATCTATATAAAATCAGGGGTGCACACAACTTTCTCAGTGAGGTACTCAGATGAGTACCTGGAGTCAGTGTTTGGTACTCCAACTTCTGGCTCCCCTCAAAGTTCCCATGAAGCCCTCTGTATCGCAAATGTACACGGGGCCCTCTGTATCGCGAATGTCAACGGGGGGTGGGGGGGGTGAACGTTGTGATCAGCTGTTTTAGCGCAGTGCTGCTGTACAGACCAACGTTCACAGCAGCCCTGTCTGTGCACAAGGGAACCGACTCTGTCGTCCGGTGATCTAACCCCCTTCTTGAAAAGCTATGTCGGTACGCAAATGCACTTTGTGACACAAGTGACGGTACGCATTTCAGATTGTTGCCGCGTATGCGTAACACTTATGTGCACCCCTGTATATAATACATATAATGGTACTGTTCTAGCGGTAAACACTTAAGAAAGAACATGTCAGGCTATGTGCTGTATCAGAAACAATGCGCGGCATGTTTTTGGAGTAATATGCCGTGTGTTTACATTAGCAAGCATGCTAACACTCAGAGCTAGCCATGGAGCTAACGCTGTAGGCTACTGGAAAGAATATGTGAAACGTAATGTCCTTGTGGTAAACCCTGCGAGAGAGAAAGGTTTGAGCTCCATACTGTTTCAGAAATAAAGCTTGAAGTGGTTAGGAGCATAACATGGCATTTAATCACCGCAGCGTTTAGCTGAGATCTCCCGGTAGAAATCTCTATAGCAGGGGAAAGCGGCGTGACACAAAAAGGGGCGTGGCTAGTAGCAGACGTTACATTTGTTTGCAACAGGGCTAAAAAGAGGGGTATGAGCAGAATGAGGCATGGCTACAATGGGTGATCTGTTTGGTATTTTAAGCAAAAAACTTCACAGACATGTTTTGTATAGGTATGGCCCTACAATATATTTTTTAAATGTAGCATGATAGGTCCACTTTAAAATACAAGAATAAGAGTTATAGCGCAGCGTAAAGACATGAATAGTTCCATTAAATGCAGCGGCAAAAAGAAAAGTCTTCAGCCTGGATTTAAAAGTAGAAATCAACGATGTCTGTAACGATTGAATTGAACCTCTGCTCAGACCTTGTTGCCAAGTTCATCTATTTTCAGATCATGTCTACTCGGGAGCAAAGTGTCTATCAGAAAATAGCCTCACATATTGCACGGTAAAATAATTATGGCCTCATCGCTACTGTATTTTAGACCACAGAGTCATTTGCATAATGTAACAGCTCCAGGGTGAGAGAAACTGGCAAGAGATGAGAGACTATGCATCATCCTTCACGTTGCTGCTTTAACTACTGTATCTACACAAAGACTTGTTTTACACCATCTTCCACAACTTAAGGTCATCTATTGTGCAAAATCCTCTTCTTCATGTCTCTTCTACATCAACATGTGTCCCCTCTTCTCCATGTCTCTTCTACATCAACATGTGTCCCCTCTTCTTCATGTCTCTTCTACATCAACATGTGTCCCCTCTTCTTCATGTCTCTTCTACATCAACATGTGTCCCCTCTTCTCCATGTCTCTTCTACATCAACATGTGTCCCCTCTTCTTCATGTCTCTTCTACATCAACATGTGTCCCCTCTTCTTCATGTCTCTTCTACATCAACATGTGTCCCCTCTTCTCCATGTCTCTTCTACATCAACATGTGTCCCCTCTTCTTCATGTCTCTTCTACATCAACATGTGTCCCCTCTTCTTCATGTCTCTTCTACATCAACATGTGTCCCCTCTTCTTCATGTCTCTTCTACATCAACATGTGTCCCCTCTTCTCCATGTCTCTTCTACATCAACATGTGTCCCCTCTTCTTCATGTCTCTTCTACATCAACATGTGTCCCCTCTCCTTCATGTCTCTTCTACATCAACATGTGTCCCCTCTGTGGAAAGAGACTCTGAAAGTTTCAGGAACAAAGATTCTCTCTTTTTGTCCTGATCCATTTCTATAAAAACCTGTCTGAAAATGAGCTGATCAGATTTTGGCCACTTTGTGATGTCATAACGATTTTTCGGCTTGTGTAACCATTAGCCAATCTGCAACCAAGGTAACCCCCCCCCCCCCCGCCCCCTTATCAACTGAATCTCCCCCTAGAGCACCATTGTGTTCTTTATAACCAAATGTCTCTCAGAGGGGCGTGGGGAGGGGCTCCTTATTTTCCTCTAAAGTAACAGACAGAGAATCAGCACTTTGGAAACAGAGGGGATTATGGGTAATGCTGCAATGATCTGTTTGGTGTTGGAGCCAAACACTTCAGAGACATGTTTTGTATGTATCTGAGACATTTATTGATTTGATGAAAGACAGTATAATAGGGGACCTTTAAAGAGGACATATTATGCTCCTGTTCAGGTGTGGGAGAGAAACTTTTAACACAGTATGCCAATTTTTTGGTTACATGGGTCACCATCAAATCCGCATTAATGCAAAAATAAACCGCCACCAACAGTCCTTCAGACACTGCACATTTGACTGACTGTCCTTTAGTATATGTATTTGTTATTCTAACCTTTTATGCTCTTAACCTTTTCATATTACCATATTTTATTCAATATGCTCCTTAAATAACTTTTTGGTTTTATTAATTTCTCCTCATAGCATTGTGGAGCACCTTGAGATGACGTTGTTTTTAAAGTGTGCTATATAAATGAAATGTAATATTATAAAAAAATCAAATGGGAAGCAAGAAAACGAAACTCTCAGTTTCAAATGTTCAAGTCGAGGAATATATTCCAGGACGTTAAGTGTCGGTGGCGTCTCCCTTCTTCTGTCACGTCACCGTCGGAGCCCTGCTCACTTAGTAATACTTAGTTCAAGAGGGGTGACTTCCTGCTGTGGGCAACTCTCCAGAAAGAGACACATTGTGAGCGGTGTTCCTCCTGGGAAGGCCTCCACCTTGATGAGGAATGTGTTTACATAGCAGATTCCAACTCCACCCATTAAACAACCACAACTATTGGGGGGGGGGGGGAGGGGTGGTATGTGGTAAGCAGTAGTCGTGCCCCTGCTATCACCCCTTGACGTTTACAAGATTACTGCAACAAAACCGGCATAGGAAAAAAGCAGCGGCAAACCACTTCCTTAAATAAAAAATCCCTCACCAGTCAAACGTCCTGTTTAAGACATAAGAGCAACATTTTACAGTAAATACAACATGTTAAGGCTTCATGAGGTGATTATCTGTCGTTGAGATTGTTTCTTTTGACACTATTATTATTATTCAAAAAAGGGGCTGCTATTCAAGACAGTAACCAAAACAACACATCAAGTCTGAGCTTGAATACTTCCCTCACATTGCCGTTGCAACTCTAGAGTTCAAAGTAAAGAGAAAGGCAGAAGACGGTGAACTCTCTGCCACTTCCTGCGGCACATGCAAACAGCACAAGCTGCTGATGTAGCAGCGCAGTGGGGCCAAACCATTTCCTGAGCCGACAATCACACCAGGCATCCTGCAAACATCAGTCACACAGCAAACACTCATCTGCTGAGAACATTTCACCACAACATGTTTTTGTCTTTATAAAAAAGGTGTGAAAGACAACAGGGGATTGTGATCTCAAGCTATTAAAGAAGTCCATTAACTCTCTTTACAGACTGTAATACCATAGGGTGAGTGGGTGGGGAAATTCACAGTGGAGTCCTGTGTATCAGCAAACACACAGCAAATCTGATTATTTTCCACGCTACAGAAAATAACCTTCATGTTGGAGTGCAGACAGCTAAAACTGTTTGTACAGATTAAGGTCACGGCACAAGTCAAACAGGGGCTTTATCTTATGCAAAGTCTCAAAAACAAATGGCGTAGTATTTTGTCCATGAATTCATCCGTTCTGTGTCGACTAATAAAACCACAAAGGTCATCAGTGGGGAATTACCGAGTCACGTATACTTTCCCTTTCCCCCGGCCACATTATTAGAATAACCATTACTCAGAAATGGAAGGATGATTTCCATAAAGCATTTAGAGAGCAATCTAAATGCAGAACAGGATGGACGGATGAACACATTATTGAGTTAGCTGTTAATTGTCCACTGCTAATTTACTGTGATTAAATGTACTTAATTGCGAAGGCTTAGGATTTGTAGTTTATAACGTAAACCAAGGTAACATTTCAGTGAGAAAAGAGGGGATTTGGTGGCAAAGAGAGGACTTTAATACATTAATGATTTGTAAACTAGACCTGGGTCATGTCTTTTTTGCAAGATAGGTATACAGGTGTAAAACTGAGCTGTATGGATTTGAGCACTTCATGTCTGAGGCGCTGTTTACACGAGAACGAAACGGGTTGTATCTGCTACTTTTCTCTCGCGTATAGCCCGTTCGTTCACACGAGGCCGTAACAGAACCGCGGAAACGGACCCCGCAAACGATAACGGGTCCCAAGGTGGATAGATCTGCGGACGGAATGCTCTGGGGGGGCAAACGGCTCCGTGTGGAAGTCCTATACGATCATTTCTTGATAAAGATGAAGCTATAGCCCCCCCTCTGCTGCTCAATGCTGTAGCATGGTCAGTAACTACTGCTACCGACCATGCTACAGATGTTAGTGCAAAATCTACAGCTCCTCTACCACAACCATCAGCTACAAGTGGACATGGAGAACTACATGAACTACATGTTGCTAAATCCACCACGGAGAATAAACAGAAGGGCAACCAGGCAACCATGGCAACCATGCTCGGGGGTCTTCTTCGCTGCTTTTGGTGTATTTTGTTGCGGAAGTACAGCGCCACTTACAGGCCCGGCATATGTACTACAGCGGGTCGAGCGGTCTCGTGTGGACGGACACGTTTATTGAGCCGTATCCGTGTGAACAGAAGACTTTTTTGATATCGAATTCGGTTAGTTTGGGGTCTGAGGGCATCATTTGTTTTCAAGAGAACCAAATGTCCACGGGGGAGACTGATCATGTTGGGATGAGCACAATATTGCGCAATTAACATAATAGAAGGGAAACATTACCTTCTTAATGTATGCCAATGTTACAGTTGTTGTGCAATACATCTAAATCCTTCAGAAAGTAATGCAAGCAAGTTGTCTTAACCATTTTTTGATTACTTTCTAAATGTGTCCCCAATCACAAAAAAAACATTTTCAAAATCCAAAAAGAAGATAGCACAGTGGGATATCTTTAGAGGAATAAGAAGAGATGGATTGGGATTCTCCACTAATCCCAAATCCAGAGCTACAGATGCTCGGTTACACAACTGCACGGCAACGCTTTAAATCAGACAACCATTATCTAAAGTCAAAAACATCCAGCAGCAAGGCTACACAGACACTATCAATGCTCTAGATCGCTGCTGACACGAGTGCATTGGCACACAAAAGGTTTTGGGGTCAGACAGATTTTTTAAGAAAAAGTTAAAGCATTGTTTGGGTTTGTGTCTCTCAGATTTAATCTAGATGCGGTACAGAAGGAGATTACAGGACCAAATGCAACTGATGATGAAATAGATACCGGTTATTGCATTATCTGCAGCCTCTCCAAGTCACGTTGCTTTCCCACGCCCGAGTCTCTGCCATCATTTCACATTAAGCAACGTTAACACTTTATTGAAATCTAACTGATGTTATCTACTCATGAGTATAATGACCAGTGGTGGGAAGTAACTAAGTACATTTACTCAAGCACTATTTTGTCATACTTGTACTTTACTTGAGTATTTCCATTTAATGCTACTTTACACTTCTACTATTGTACATTTTACTCCACTAAATTTATTTAACACTCAAAAGTGACCTGCTACATAAAAAACACGTGACATCACTATAGGATATAATGCAGTACCTTAGTACGAATACATATTTTTAGATCTAAAATTGTCTTAATATGCACAAACTACAACATTTAAATGTTCTTACATGTATTTGTTAGCAATCAAAAGAAGGAATAATTTAATATTCAATAATATTATAATACTTTAAAAAGAGCCATGGTGCATAATGGGTACTTTTACTTTTGATACTTTACTTAGATTTAGCCGGCAATACTTCTATACTTCTACTAAAGTAACATTTTGAATGCAGGACTTTCCTTTGTAATGAAGTATTTCTACTTTTACTTAAGTAAAGGATTTCAGTAATTCTCCCAGCACTGATGATAACGAAACACTTCATTTTTTAAATCTTAAAAATACAAATAAAACCCAGTTTAACAGCAGACAATTTAAACGTGTGACGTCATGCATGCGTGTGGGTATGTTGGGGATTTGGGCTCTCAGAACTAAATCAATTAGCTCGGATACAAGGCGGGCCTTTAAACGTTGCCAGGCAGCAACTGGTTGGCACTAGCAGCAGCTGGTGACTGGCTTATCTTTAGACCTAGCTTTGCAAAGTGTCAGATAAGTTCACTAGCTGACATTGGAAGCTAAAGTTAGCTAGCATCCAGAGGTGGAAGAAGCACTCAGGTCTTGTACTTGAGTAGAAGTAGAATTACCTGAGTGTAGGAATACTATGTTACTAGTCAAAGTCATGCAATCAAAATGTTACTCAAGTAAAAGTACACAATTATTGCCATCAAAAAAAAACTTACCAAAAGTAGAAGCAGTCATTATTTATATTGGTCCATTTCAGAATAATATCTATCAAATGTTTTGCTCCTAATTATTGTTGTATTAAAGTGTTATCAAAGCTGGTAAAGGTGCAGCTAGTTTTAATGACTGTGTATACTGCAGGGTAGCTTAATTCGGATTTATGTGTTGATTATATTTCCCATCATTAATCCAATCTGCAAAGTAAGATAAGATATACTTTATTGATCCCAATTTGGGAAATGTCTTCGTCACAGCAGCATAGATAAGACATTGCAGATGAATTAGAGGTACATGAAATACAATTCAGAATAAATAAGACAAGGAAAGATCAAATACATAAATAAAAAAAGGTATGAAATAAGTGTAATGGAGTAGAACTAGAAAAGTAGCCAAAAAATGAAATACTGAAAAGTAGAGGTCCCTCAAAATTGTACTTGAGTAAATATACTTCGTTACTTTCCACCACTGCTAGCATCTAGTCACGGTTGCTACATTAGCGTGCTAACACTGACACCTCCATGCACCCCGCCCAACACATCAGACAATGTCAAGACAGAACAACTCACACTGCTCTCACCTCTCTACCGTTAGCTTTGCGGCTAACAGGCTTCCTTATGGAGCTGAAGCTACCAATATCGTGTGCTGCGCCATGTCTAAAGCTAAGGTCACTTGTAACTTACAGGATGCCGGAGCAGGAGGTGCACACGAAGGATCCCACAGTCATGTTGGCATAGGTTGGGCCGCGCTGGTCGCAGTCAAAGCACTTTCTGTTGGGAGGCAAACTCGTCATTTCTCTCAGCATCTTCAGGTGTTTCTCCTCCTGTTTTCGCTTCGCACTCGCCGCCATGGTTAGGGGATATTACAGCAGCAGGGGCTCAATAAAACCCGGGGAGGGGAGACAAGGAGGGTCAGCTAGAGCTAAAACAAAGGAAGGGCTGGTGCTTTTAAAACGGTCGCCGGCCCGTGATAAAGACAGAGAGGGAATGGGTTGGGGGGCCTTGCGTCTCCTCCTCGAATAAGAAGAGTTTGAGGCGTTGGATTGGCGACACTAACGGAACAAGATGAATCCTGCCGTCGACTTCCGGTTCGTTTGATCCCGTTATACAGAGTACACCACTTCGGTTTTTTGGGCAGGGCCAGATATTGATGACGTTACTTTCCAATATGTTGTAATATTCCCACACATTTCCCTTAGGTCTCTGTTCATTAAGCCTATTATATATTTAAATGGAGCGTTATTACTTCTTAGTGGTCTACATTAATAATGTTGCTCTAATATCGTGTACGTGATCCGTGGTAACCACTTTTGACTGGCGTCTATTGCGATGTTGTGTTTATATATTCGTTTCTGTATATATTATAAGGTTATGAGGTAAAACAAGTAGTCTACTTAAAGAGCACACGCGGTGACTTGGCCGTGGACTTGCCAATGTAAAACGGAAGGTTAGAAAAGGACGTTAACTGTCTTGTCTCTTAAATGTCTCTTTGGTTGCAATCATGACAGTGCATAGACAGCTACAAGTCTTTCTTTAGCACATCAGCGCCACCCTGTGAATACATATAGTCACTGCAACACTAATTCTTAGTCTTTTTGTATGTTATGCTGCATTTGAGTTAGTTAGTTAAAAAATACCTTAAACATAACACGTAACATATAAGTAACTTAGATGAAACCATGCATGTCAAATCAATGGCATAATAAATAAAATGTGTTATATGATACAGTAAATACTTCTCTTATGTATAAAAAAACGAGGGCTGGTCTGGTTACTGCAGAGAATATGAACCATTTCCAGGAATAATACTTGGCACTAGATATTAAAAAATGTGCCTAAAGGAATATTCTACATGAAAGAAAATAGACACAATCCACAATAAATCATATTTATAACTTTTTATTACAGATGAACAAAATGTTATAACAGCATACAGAGTAAACCAAATGGCAATTAGTAATGAGTATTTACAAGAAAAAACAAACATGAGGGCTGTTTTGTGGCATGTTCTGCTGAACAGCTTGAAGTTTATTAGCCAATGTAATTTATGGCAACTGTGGACTTTACACACTTGAATATATTACATTAATTCAGAAACACTTGATTGATGATGTCCGATATAGTGGAAACCTGGCCCCTTCACCAGTCTTTTTTTACTTTTTTTATACAACATGTTTAATTGGTTCTCTTTTGTATTGGGGACTGACATTGACATTGGTAAGTAAGGTCAATGGTGACCTTATGCTCCTTGACCTTCTCTCTACAATCCGTATAATAGCATTATCCACACCCAGATGTACTATATCCCAAATGATCCCTCGTCTTCATTCGTGCCACTTTAATGTCCAATTTTCTGCTGCAGCAAAAGAGTTTTTAATTCATTAATTGCTGCTGACTGCTTGGATTAATGGCTGCTGATGTGGCTGTAGAGGAGAGAAGTCGAAGGGTCTGTGGTTCTCCGTGTAGCCGTAGAGTTTCCGGAGGGCCACGCGAGCGGCCTCTTCCTCTGCTGCTACGAGCGTCTCCCCCGGACCCTGAGCCAAGAGCTTCTTGTCGCTAAATTTGAAACAAATACACTTGTCAGATGACACACAAAACAATTTGAACCATCAGGTCTTTTACAAATGATTGGCATCTCAGTCAAACCCTTATAAGTTTAACATGCAACGTGGTTTCATGTCAGCTTCCATTTTTTTTTCTGTCAGTAAATCTTAAATTACTGTCACGTGGATAACATCTAGGACTTGGCTATTTATTGGGAAATGACACTAGATTTTGTCCAAGATTGTGTTTGCCTGGTTGTATCGGCTGCAGTACAGTGAAGTGCTGTCACTATTATTTGTCTTTACCCACTTAGCCAAAAAATGTAATTATTTTTCCACAATTGTGTGAAAGCATCAATGGTCCACCCTACAATATTTATATGGAAGAGACTGTCACAAAAATCTCAATATCTTATTGAACTCATATTACAGCATGCACAACAGCACACATACCTGTACAAGCCGACAAAGTACAGCGGCAGGACGGTACTGGCTCCTGCTGCCCTGACGAGCCGAGGCTCTGGCAGGGGAAGGTTCCTCTGAGTGAGTTCCTCCACCAGCAGTCCCATGGGGTCCACAACTGTCCACATGTCAAACAGGTCCTTCCCTATCAGCTGAGTGGACAGGAAATCCTAGGGAGAGGGGAGAAGACAAGCATCATATTGCGGGAAAGACAACTCAAGTTGCCTTTTACAAAATGTTGATTACCCATAACAACCTGCAGCAAGCCTCTTACCCTGAGGAACAATCCGGCGTGCTCGGCTCCACTGCTCTCCTCCAGAGCTCCGATCACAGCCATGAATGTGGAGTGAAGCACGTCGTCAGGAACAGGACACTCCGCGCTCATGGTCAGGTCTTCAATGCCCAGGTTTCTTGCTACATAGGTCACAACTGGTGAGCTGGTGAGGTGCGCTACGACGCTCTCCACCCCTTCTCTCCGCAGCCTGGGGAAGTTGGCCCTGCACCAGTCGGACAGGAAGCTTTTAGTGAAACCCTCTCCCTTTTCCCTCAGCTGAATGTTGTCTTTCAGAGCGAGGGCGGTGGTCTCCGAGTCCAACCCCAACGACCGCCTCCTCTCCAGCTCCGCCTGCAGGTAACAGGGATTGATGAAGGCTCTCTTCAGGGCGTCCAGGGAGAAGTTCTCCTGGAGCCGGGAGCTGAACGCCTGGACCTCAGCATGGAAGTCCCATTGAGGCTGTAGAGAGCTGAAAGGGAGTCACACATGGAGTTAAATCAAAATCCGGATTTACTCTACAAAAATGTCCCAGAATAGGTCTTACATAATTACAAAAAAGGGGTTGTTACTTATGACTTGTGTTGGTGTTGTGTCCCTAACTTACTGTCCACTAAAGTTAATACTTTTCGCACTAACAGGAAGAGTTTAGATTAGATTTAATCACAACAGCATGTAAACAAGGTATTGCACATGTGTAAATGAACAAGAGTATAAAACAAACAAACATCCTAAAAATAGAAAATAAAACACAAGTTAAAAGTGAGGTAGAAAGTAGGGGGAAAAGTTAAGTAAAGCACCGTGAACAGCACCTTTCGGTAAATTCTTAAAATAAAATAAAAAGCACAAATTGGGGCTGGAGAGATGGCATAATGTAACTGTGCACAGTAACCACCGGGTCCACATTAAAATCAGTAGAAATTGTACCAACTCACTCTCTGATTAACACATTTGTACTGATAGTGTGTCAAATATAATTATATTATTTTATTTATCAAGCCAACTCTATCGGCTACATTATATAAACACAGTGACCAATATCAGTGGTGTAAAGTATCGAGGTAAATACTGTACTTTTACCCAACTATAACTATTGAATACCTTTAGTTACTTTGCAGATTTAGATTAATGATGTGAAATATAATCAACTCTTAAATCAGACTTTAGTTCCACCCGGAGTAAATTCTGAAGCTACCCTGCAGTATACAAAGTCATTCAAACCTTTACAATCTTTGACAACACTTTAATGACTATAATAATAATGTTTTTCTGAAAATAGGCTAATATGCATAATGAGTACTTCTGATATGATGCTAATACTTTTGTAATTTTCGTTGAATAACATTTTGAATGCAGGACTTTTACTTGTAACAGAGTATTCCTACACTCTGGTACTTCTACTTTTAAGTACACAACGGTAGTACTTCCTCCACCTCTGCGCACAGTGACCAATGTGTCAGATGCACTGATGGCCTTGAGATGCTCTCTGGTGAACCCCTGTTAGCTAACGTTAGCTAATGTTAGCCTCACCGTGGCTTCGGAGCTGGAGGTCCTTCCAGCTTCAGCTTCTTCGCCATGAGGTGAGTGTATGATTTCATCCATCGCTTCTTCTCTCTAACCTGTGAAACCGACACGTTTCTGCACACACGCTGACAGTGAATCCCTAATGTTAGCACACCACGATTTAGTAACAATCCGGACGCCATGTTGACCAGTGATAGTAACTGGGTGCAACAGCTTAAACTGTCCGACTTATTATTTGCACGGGTTGCCAGGTTGCAACCAGGGTTAAACGTGCATTACCGCCACCTACTGTGCTGGAGTGTGGACCATAATTATTATAAAAAATACAATAAAATGATTAATTATCTTTATTAATATGTTCGTCTTTAATAATATGAGTCTACCTGACCCGATGTCTAATATTTTGGGATTTTGTTATTCTACTTCAAGCTTCCTGATTTATTTCTTTAACGTTTCTCTTTCTTGCCTGTATGACATGTTCTACTGTTTCCTCGACCTGACAGTGTTCACATAGTCCTGATGGATGTTTCTTCTGCTAAATGCGATGTTTTTATTCAGTCTAGTTTGTCCTATCTAAGCCTTGTTTACAAATGATCTTCCTTGGTGCTCTTTTTGTAGCACTGATAGTGATAGGGTGCAACAGCTTAAACTGTCCGACTCGGAACAAGAAACGGCCCGTTCCTGACGGTTGAGTGAGCGTTACCATGGCAACAAACATAAACGTTAACTAATGTTAGCTTACGGAGCGGAGAGTGCCGAGTGAACTTTTGCCGGACAAAACATCTTGTAAACTGCTAGATTGTCAATACTAAACAAGTATTTATAATTTGTATTTATGCTGCTTGTTGATTTTATGTAACTTTTTGGAGGAGTCCACTCCTGAAGTCCAGGAAAAAAGATGGGAGACGAAGTGGATCACAAGATGAAAGATGAAGAAGTCAAGGAAAATATGGAAGATGCCAAAATAATGTCTGTTATAAAAGACACGTTTGATGACAAGATAACATATGAAGAAATCAAGGAAAAGATGGGAGATGAAGTGGTGGACAAGATAAACGATGAAGAAGTGCAGGAAAAGATGGGAGATGAAGTGGTGGACAAGATAAACGATGAAGAAGTCCAGGAAAAGATGGGAGATGAAGTGGAGGACAAGATAAAAGACGAAGAAGTCCAGGAAAAGATGGGGGATGAAGTGGTGGACAAGATAACATATGAAGAAGTCCAGAAAAAGATTGAAGATGAAGTGGAGGACAAGATAAAATATGAAGAAGTCCAGGAAAAGATGGGAGATGAAGTGGAGGACAAGATAAAAGACAAAGAAGCCCAGGAAAAGATGGGGGATGAAGTGGTGGACAAGATAAACGATGAAGAAGTCCAGGAAAAGATGGGAGATGAAGTGGAGGACAAGATAAAAGACAAAGAAGTCCAGGAAAAGATGGGGGATGAAGTGGTGGACAAGATAACATATGAAGAAGTCCAGAAAAAGATTGAAGATGAAGTGGAGGACAAGATAAAATATGAAGAAGTCCAGAAAAAGATTGAAGATGAAGTGGTGGACAAGATAAACGATGAAGAAGTCCAGAAAAAGATTGAAGATGAAGTGGTGGACAAGATAACATATGAAGAAGTCCAGGAAAAGATGGGGGATGCTAAAATAACCTCTGTTATAAAAGACACGTTTGACGACAAGATAAAAGATGAAGAAATCCAGGAAAACAAAGAAAACCAGGAACCTCAGGAGGAAATGAAGAAACAGCAATGGCCACGCATGACCAAGAAGTTCCTGAGAGACCACTGTAAGCAGCTCAAACTCTACCGCACACCTCACCTGAACGACACCCTGTACCTGCACTTCAAAGGCTTCTCCACCATCGAGAACCTGGAGGAGTACACAGGTCTGAAGTGTCTCTGGCTGGAGAGCAATGGGCTTCACCGCATCCAGAACCTGGACGCCCAGGCAGACCTGCGCTGCTTGTTCCTCCACCAGAACATCCTCGAAAAGCTGGAGAACCTCGACCCTCTGGTGAAGCTCTGCACCCTGAATGTCTCCAACAACTTCATAAGCACCATAGAGAACCTCTCCTGCCTCCCGGAGCTGAGCACTCTGCAGATAGCCCATAATAAGCTGAAGACCGCGGAGGACATCGAGCATCTGAGACACTGTTGTGCAATCAGTGTGCTGGACTTGTCCCACAATCTGCTCCAGGACCCTGAGATCCTGCTGGTGCTCGAGGCCATGCCAGAACTCAGAGTGCTGGATCTGATGGGAAACGAGGTGGTGAGAAGAATCCCAAACTACAGGAAGACCATGATCGTGCGTCTGAAGCAGCTCACCTTCCTGGACGAGCGCCCCGTGTTCCCCAAAGACAGGGCCTGTGCAGAGGCCTGGGCCGTGGGGGGGCTGGAGGGGGAGAGTAAAGAGAGGGAGCAGTGGGAGACACGAGAGAGGAGGAAGATGCAGGACAGCTTCGATGCCATGACAGAGATCAGAGACAGAGCCCTGGAGAGAAAACGCCTGCGAGAGCTGAAGGAGAAAGGTAAACAAACATGTTGCTCACATACATGGGTATGCATCTGTAGGAGAAGGGGGGGGGGGGGGGGGGGGGGGGGGGAGTGGTGAAGTACTTGTAGGCTACTTAAGTAGATCTTTCTGGTATCAGCACTTAACTCCACTATTTATTTTTCTGACAACTATTTAATTTCTAACACAAATACCTGTACTATTTACTTGCTACATTTTTTAAATAGGCACGTTACTTTGAATCTGCATTTGGTGGCGTGATCATTATTATTTACTGTCATTGCGCGCCTGTTTCGTCCTAATGTCAGTGGAAAATATTCCGTTACAAAACTGCGATGATAGCAAGTAATCATTCAAATAATTGATAGTGAATAATTATTATGCCATACGTATACCTGGTTTGTTGGAGCTACACATTGTTTTGTTTTTTATTTAAAGGTCCCCTATTATACTGTTTTTCATTACTTTATTATAGGTCTCAGATCCAAAACATGTTTCTAGTGTTTGGCCTTGAAATACTAAACAGATCATGCTTTGTAGTAGGGCTGCGTGATATATTGTGTCATGACGATAATCGCGACATGCGCAATATTCACATCGCAGGACGAGCGATTCTTTTAATTATGATTTTTCTAAATATATATTTTTTTAGGACGTGCGATATTAAGTAGGCAAATTAACTCAAACACCTCATGTTACAATTCTTTTGCTGCTTGCTACAAAAGGAAAACTTGCGGCTCTCATGTCAGGGGTACTTGAGTGATTGACAGCAAACCACCAATCACAATCAAATCTCTAAAGCAAACGGACCCGGTGATTAAAAGGTAAAAACACTGAATAAAGTAGCTTCATGTGTTTCTCCAGTTCGGCGTTGCTAACCGAGCTAGCTCAGCTTGTTGCTCTGATAATTTAAGATCCAGACGTCCGTGACTAAAATCCTTCATCCGGTTAAATATAGTTAGAAAAATACCAATATAAAACGTCCTACAGAAAGTGCGATTAGTGAATGCAGGGCCGGCTCTAGACAATTTGCTGCCCTAGGCGAGATTTTAGCTGGCGCGGGATGTTAAGAGCATTCCATGGAATATAACAAAAAGTGTATCTGAAATAAATTACATACCCCACCTTTAAGTACGTTTCAAAGCCCAAACTTCTATACTTTTACTTGAGTAAAGAAGTTTATTCAAATAGGGGAGTATTTTTAAACACAAGTATCTGTACTTGTACTTTAGTGAAGGATGTGTGTACTTCGGCCATCTCTGGAAGCCATGAATATCAGAGACTGGGGACTTCTGTTGTACTTTGAATAAGGTTTTTGATATAGCAAAGACAACCAGGCCCGACCTCAGCCTCTCAGCGCCTTTGGTTGTTCCTGAAGTCGCTCCAGCATCTTTTAACGTTGTCATGTTTTTGTTCAGGGTTGACTGAGGGTTCCACCTCTCCAGAGACTAGTGAGGATCATGAAACCCAGGATGTGACTCCATCAAAAGAAGGGCTGATCGAGTCGTTCGTGCAGGACTGCCTGGATGTTCACGAAGAGTTCTTGCAGAGTGAATCCACACAGGGGTCCGATGAACATCTGCCAAACAGTGAACATCTGGAAGAAGTTGAAGGTCTACAGAGGGAGAAGTTAGAGGAAGATGACCTGGAGACATCTGTGACGGAAGAGAAAGAGAATCCAGAGCAGGAAAACCTGATCGAGCAGTTTGGAGAGAAGCAGCCGTCTCCGGTTGAAGATGCTCTACCACCACATGGTCCAGGACCGCTGGTTACAGAGCTGGAGGATGACGAGCAGCTGGAGACCATTCACCTTCCTCTGCAGCGCTCACTGCGCATCGAAGACCTGCCTGACCTGGAGGACGTGGACACAGAGGACTACACGGCCATGTTCTCATCTCAGCAAGCTTACAGACCTAAGATAGAAGTCATATCAGGAAGCAGTGAGGAGGAGGAGGAGGAGGAGGAGGAGGAGGAGGAGGAGGAGGAGGAGGAGGAGGAGGAGGAGGAGGAAGAGGAAGAAGAAGAGGAAGAGGAAGAATCCACGGAGAGCGACAGCGATAACAGCCCCAGCTTCGGTCAGGATGAAATGGCGTCGTTCTTAAAGAGCGGATCCTCTGAGGTCTCCAACAGCTCCTATGCTTTAGTGTATCCAGGAGATGGGGCAATCCATTCTGAGCCAGTGCTGAGGATCAAACCAAAGCAAACCCCCGCTCCACCTCGCTGCCTGATTGAGGAGGTGGAATGATGCTAATGAGGATGCTACGTATGCTAATAGGCGAGTGAGACCATATTTGGCTGTTGTTGTATTTAATGTGATTCGTTGACTAGCTTATTTTTGTTTAAACATTTCAAAGCCAGTTTGTTCCTATGGTTGTTAATTGTTTCGCTGTGAAAACAGAATAAAGTTTACATTCTTAAACGTTTTCTTTGTAATATTTGATTTTTTTTCTCTTACACTTTTATATTAGGGTGGCCTTGAAGTAAATCATATTTTTTCAATAAATTGTAAGATAGCTACATTTTTAGAGCATTCAACGACAGGATTATTCTGAGGGAAATTAGCATTCAAGCTATCAGGGTTAAGAAAAACCAAAAATAGTATGTTAGTCAAATTTGAGATCAATATGGTCTATACTTACGTAACAGCAAAATTTTGTGGAAAGATGTGTGTGTATAACTTAATGCATCAATAATAATAATAATACAGGACAACATGTTATACGTATGGTTTTACTAAATTGTTTTACATTTCCCTGTTCAGGTCACATATTACTCTCTCCCCAATAAATATCCAACATGTTTGCACCCCCACACTGAAGCGCTATTGTACATATTTTGGTAAACTATGCTTTTCTGAATGACTTATTTCTCTTGGTGACACGGACACATATTTACAACAAGTCATGCTTTAGCGTTGAGCGAGAAGATTTGTAATAAAAACAAAACATAGGACAACATGGGACAGGATGACATAAGCGTAAAAAAATAAAACTGTACATGTATTAAATAAACCAAATCAAAGAAAAAGAGTACGCCCTGTGTGGAGCAAGCCGTGTACATGTGGGATGTCCTCACACAGGGACTGAGTGCAGCGAGTATAGCTAATATTTGACACATAGAGTAAGGGATGGTACGTTCTTCTGTCTCGGTGACGGAGGGAACGCAGCTCTAACGTCTCAACCACACCCAGGTGTTGACCAGCCAGAAAGCCACGGTGACGGAGTACAGGATCATCTCTCGCTTCGCACGCTCCTTGTTCTCCTCCTCCAGATGCTGAAGTCTCCGGTTCAACTTGATGAGCTGCAGACAAATTACACATACAACTATTCTCAGTCACAGTGGCTCAGGATTAGCTCTCGCACCATACGTAGAAATACTGTTTATTTGTATAGCGGTTAGCAGCTGTATTCGATAAATAGGCTCAACACTTTGTCATATCAGACTATCAGAAGTAAGATCATAGTGGAAAATATTCCGTTACAAAACTGCAATGATAGCAAGTAATCATTCAAATAATTGATAGTGAATAATTATTATGCCATACGTATACCTGGTTTGTTGGAGCTACACATTGTTTTTTTTAATTTAAAGGTCCCCTATTATTCTGTTTTTCATTACTTTATTATAGGTCTCAGATACAAAACATGTTTCTAGTGTTTGGCCTCGAAATACTAAACGAACATGCTTTGTAGTAGGGCTGTACAATATGTCGTGTTGTGACGATAATCGCGATATGCGCATGCAGGACGTGCAATTCTTTACATTAAAAAAAATATATATATTTATTTTTTCAAAAATATATATATATATTTTGTTTTTAGGACGTGCGATATTAAGTAGGCAAATTAACTCAAACACGTAATGTTAAAATTCTTTTGCTGCTTGCTACAAAAGGAAAAGTTGTGTGGCTCTCATGTCAGGGGTACTTGAGTGAGTGACAGCAAACCACCAATCACAATCAAATCTCCAAAGCAAACGGACCCGGTGATTAAAGGTAAAAACACTGAATAAAGTAGCTTCATGTGTTTCTCCAGTTCGGCGCTGCTAACCGAGCTAGCTCAGCTTGTTGCTCTGATAACTTAAGATCCAGACGTCCGTGACTACAATCCTTCATCCGGTTAAATATAGTTAGAAAAATACCAATTTTATAACATTAAAGTTCAAGAAAGGATGGTTTGCGGACAAAAAAAGAAGTATCATTATCGCAATATATATCGCAGGGGGAAAAAATATATATCGCAAAGTCAGTTTTTTCCAACATTGTGCAGTTCTACTTTGTAGCATCCCATAATCCCCTCTGTTTCAGCCCTGTTTAAAAAATGCTCTAGTACCTCATTCACACCAACGCAACTCCGGTTCAAGCTCCGTGCTAGAGCTTTTCAGGTTCAGAATCGGTTCTTCGGTTTAGCTACGGCTCTTTTCACACCGCCCAGAGTCCGACTGGTGCTGCGTCATCGTTTGCGTCATGACGTAACCGTTTGCGTGCCTGCTTCATAAAGCCAAACCGCGCGGAAACCCCTCACAGCTGACACCGACAACAACAATGGCCGATTGTGCTCCAGCTTCCTCTGTACCTCTTCAGAAGACCAGATTCCCAGTAGGTAGCTGGTCTCTTCAGTGGCCCACTGCTGCTTGTTAAGTTTCTCCATCGTTGTGTACAAACTGGATAAAACGCGGCCTTTTTGCTGTTGTTCAGGAGTTGATCCCGCCCCTGCCCCCGCCTCGACGTAAGCGTAACCTATGCGGTGCTTTTGCTCTGGCCGGACAATTTTTTGGTGCTCGAAACGAACCAGATTCCGGAGCTAAGAGGCTGCTCCGCTGCGGTGTGAACAGGAAAACCCGGTGCTTTTCAAGCTCCAGCTCCGAACCGGCCCTGAAACACCGTTGGTGTGAATGAGGTATAGGAGGAGATTCAGTTGATAAGGTGGGGGGGGGTTCCTTGGTTGGTGATTGGCTAATGGTTACACAAGCCAAAAAATCGTTATGACATCATTAAGTGGCCAAAATCTAATCAGCTCATTTTCAGACCGGTTTTTATAGAAATGGATCAAAAAGAGAGAATCTTTTTTCCTGAACATTTCAGAGTCTCTTTACACAGAGGGGACACATGTTGATGTAGAAGAGACATGAAGAAGAGGGGACACATGTTGATGTAGAAGAGACATGGAGAAGAGGGGACACATGTTGATGTAGAAGAGACATGGAGAAGAGGGGACACATGTTGATGTAGAAGAGACATGGAGAAGAGGGGACACATGTTGATGTAGAAGAGACATGGAGAAGAGAGGACACATGTTGATGTAGAAGAGACATGGAGAAGAGGGGACACATGTTGATGTAGAAGAGACATGGAGAAGAGGGGACACATGTTGATGTAGAAGAGACATGGAGAAGAGGGGACACATGTTGATGTAGAAGAGACATGGAGAAGAGGGGACACATGTTGATGCAGAAAAGACATAAAAAAGTGGATTTTCCATTATAGGGGACCTTTAATACTTGTTTATTGTAAATGTACCTTTCATTCTGTGTAATTTAAGTGGTTGTTTTATGCTTTCATTTTGAAGGCAGTGTCGGGCACTGGGTGAAACGGGCGTCTAAACCCCAGTGGAGCACTCGTGCCGATACCGCTCTAGTCGTGGAAAAACAAACTGTTTCGTAGTTTGTTCAACATTATGAACCAAATTGAAAACCAAAACACGGAACTAGGACTAAACTCATTTCAGTGGAAAACGGGTATCTGAGAATAAATGGCCTACTCTTTCCCAAAAATGTCTTACATGCTGACAAGACAAAAAATAAAAGAAAGACTTACCTGACGTCGCAGCGTTGTCGCATCGACCACAGTCATGTCATCAGGGCCCGCATCCATTGAAGAGTCAAGTGTTGAAAGTGCAAGCCTGTAAAAACGACGTCAGTTTGAGAATGTAATTCGTGGTAACGACCACAACAGAGCGTGCATGCAGAGAGTAGCACATTTCAGATCTACAGTGCAAATGAGCAATAGCGACTTCACTTCACTAGGTGATTATTATCATCTTATTTCTCGACAGGAAATGAGGATGGAGGAAAGGAAAAGGAAGGTGGGAAAGGGTTGAAGGTGAAGAGCCAGGTGGAGTTACCTGGAGTCCTGCAGGGGGATGGAGCTCGAGGCCGCCCCCCCTCGCAGTGATGGTTTGCTACAGAGGTGGAAAAGACAGGGTGGGGGGGGGGGGAGAGGAGAATAAGAGAGATAGAGCAACACACACATGTCAGTGTTGCACACACCTCGCATGTCCTTCCAGTTACTACGCTTTCTAGGCCTCTCGTTTAAAGTTAAAACAATTGAATTTTGCCTTTTTTTCGAAAATGAAATATACATTTGTTGGCAAAGCTGATTAATCCCACCACCACTTTTACCTGAAGGTAGATCCAATTCAGTTTCAGATTGTGAAGGTACATCAGGCAGAATGTATGTATTTTATATTTTGATTACGACATGCTGTTTTAATATTGTTACAGATTTGTCTCAGTTAGAAATGACCATGTTATGCTCGAGTCTTCAAAGGGGCCAAGCTGAATTAAAGAGAAAACACTTCCTTGTCCTAAAAGCAAGCGAAACTAATCTAGATTTAACAGGAAGTTGAGGAACAACTGAAGCAGTCAGTGTTGTCCTCTCTGAGCAGAGGTTTTTTTTTAAAGCAGAAAATGTCCGGATGATGGAGAGGTCACCTGCTGGGGTTTTCGTCCAGGACCTCCAGGACCTGCTGGTAGGCCCGGCGTGTCGTGGACTGGAGGAAAGAGAGAACACCGCTAGCGCTGTACAGGTTGTGTTCCTCTTCGGCCGCGGTGAGAGGGGGCAAAGGGTGGGCGGTGGGAGGGGGGGAGGGGCTCGCGCTGCTCAGTGACCACCGTTAAGAGCAGCCAATCAGAGGAGAGGGACAGACAACAGAGGAAGGAAAGGAAGGAGAGGGAAGGAAGGAGAGAAATAAGGAAAATAAACTGTCCTCAACTTCACTGATTTTGTGACAACTGCAAGCCCTTTTAACATTTCATCAGCAGAGGTAACACGTCAACAAGTGCTTTTGGACTAGTTAGAAGTACAAGACAAACTATCCATAATGTTATTTTGGCTTAAAGGAATTCCAACAAGAGATAGTCAAATTGTTACTTCTTAATATCAACATTTAATAGCTTACTTGTGGAAAAGCTCAATGTAGATATCTACAATTGTCCGTACAGTTAAGATTCTAGATATCTTAAATTCAATTGTGAATTGTCAAGAATAAACTATTGAAATGACAGCTTTGATTTGTAACTAGTAAGAATGTAATTACAAGATATCTAAAATTACATTCAGATATTTCAAATATAATTGTAACTACTGAACCCTACCTTATACGTACTAGTTACATTATACATTTGAGGTACCAAAAATGCCGTTAATAACTTTTTTAGAGTTCAATTTTAAAAGAAGGAAATTAGTTTGTACAACTTTGTAGGTAGCTTCAACAACGGACGTACATATTCCAAAATAAATATGGTCCGATAAAATCTGCATATGTGGAAATGTAATTAGAGATTTTTGAGTAATTGTTCATTTGACTTATGATGTCTGTAAATCCTTAGACTAGTCTAACATGTCAAATTGGTTCAGCAGATGTCTTCCATTCCATTGTCACAAGTGAACACTAGGCAGCTTTTTATTCGGTAGCCCTACTGATTCAAAGTGAAATGGGCTTGCCATAAAACGAGTTAAAGTGATGTTGTAATATAGCAAGAGATTTGACCTGCCAACCACTAACAGTCCTTTACTAACAAATAATATAATTAACAAAAATGGAGACGTGAACTCAAAACACTGACAAGCAAATTATTCCAACTCTTTTTGTGCTATTCAAAGACGTCACATGCAGATGTCATGAGGAAGGAGATGAAGGGACATGAAGTGGATTTTGCTGCACAAGCATACAATTGTTGATATATTCCAATTCCAATCTGCTATTCGTCATGAGTTACCTTGAGAGCACTTTGTGAAGCTCTGTTGTGCCGAGTGATGTTGTAGTCTGTAAGTGGGTTTATACTAGGGATGCCAGCGGTTATTCGATTTTTCGAATATTCGTTACAGTCTCCATAATCGAAAATTATTTTTTTTAATTCAATTTTATAATCGATTAATATTCGCCAGGGCTGTCCGATCTTCGGATTTGATCGTGGTCAGTTTCTGACATCCCTAGTTTATACACACTTTTTATCCCTTTCCAGTATTCTTGGAATCATTTTAACATTTAAAAAATCTGGATGTTGTCCCTTCAAAACTGATCAGTTCATAAAATTTTTGAAATCAAGATATTAATGGGTTAGCTTCAGCAACTACAATAAAAACGAGCTGCTTCGACATTGACAGCAGCGTACCAAGGCAGGGACAACCAGCTCCCTGACAGAGACAAGGGGGGGGGGGGAAGAAAGGGCCAAAACAAAGATGCTAGTGCATGCATGTATATGAGATGAGATGGAGCGGGTAAGAAGCTTACGACGGCGTGTTTAGACCCATACTCACGCAGAATCGCTGCGCATCATCTGAGTGTTGTGACGGGCCGAGGCGTT
Organism: Notothenia rossii; assembly: GCF_949606895.1. NCBI lineage: Eukaryota > Metazoa > Chordata > Actinopteri > Perciformes > Nototheniidae > Notothenia > Notothenia rossii. The sequence continues at coordinate 87,967,009 of NC_136902.1, read as the reverse complement.
CTCGCTGGCTGATCGTTCCCGACGTACTCGTGCTTGTGGCCGCAGCTGCACAGAAAGAAGGATGTTATGGTTAACTTTAAAGAAGTTTGTGGATCGTCATTTAAACACAAGTTATTGTCTTATTGCTTACCAGCTCCTCAGTGTCTGGAGCTGCTCTCTGCGGCTGCTGCTGCTGCTGCTGCTGCTGCTGCTCCTCCTCCTCCTCCTCCTCCAGGAAGTCAAGAGGCCGATCACTGAGGGTCAGGACTCTGGGTGGGGTCTTCAGAGATAGGCTTTCTAGTGGTGTGGACTGGATCAGGTCCAGGTCTCTGGGTCTGGGGAACTGGGGGTCATTACTGTCTCCTGACAAAGGAAGGTGTGAATGAGAGATTTTAGCATCTTCCCTACCTTTAAAGGGGAACTAGTAAGCTCATTTCCAGGTTCATATTTGTATGTTGTGCCTTCACTGTGACATGTTTCCATGCTTGAATATTTAAAAAAGCTCTTTATTTTTCTCATACTGCCTGTGCTGCAGCACCTCTTTCACCCTCTGTCTGAAACCAGAGCACAGTCTGCTCTGGTTGGTTAGCTGGCCGGCTCTGTTATGATTGGTCAACCGCTTAGAGATGTCAGGCCTCCCCCCCCCAGGATGCATTAGCCTCTCTCATCTCTTGCCAGTTTCTCTCACGCTGGAGCTGTTACATTATGCAAATGACTCTGTGGTCTAAAATAGAGCAGCGTTGAGGCCATAATTATTTTACCGTGCAATATGTGAGGCTATTTTCTGATAGACACTTTGCTCCCGAGTAGACATGATCTGAAAATAGATGAACTTGGCAACAAGGTCTGAGCAGAGGTTCAAGTCAATCGACTATTCATATCTTTACACTGCGCTATAACTTTTATTCTTGTATTTTAAAGTGGACCTATCATGCTATATTTGAAAACTATATTGTAGGGCCATACCTATACAAAACATGTCTGTGAAGTTTTTGATTAAAATACCAAACAGATCACCCATTGTAGCCATGCCTCATTCTGCTCATACCCCTCTTTTGCAGCCCTGTTGCAAACAGGCTGATTCTGCTGCTAGCCACGCCCCTTTGTAGCGTCACGCAGCTTTCCCCTGCTACCGGGAGATCTCAGCTAAACGCTGGGGTGATTAAATGCCATGTTATGCTCCTAACCACTTCAAGCTTTATTTCTGAAACAGTATGGAGCTCAAACCTTTCTCTCTCGCAGGGTTTACCACAAGGACATTACGTTACACATATTCTTTCCAGTAGCCTACAGCGTTAGCTCCATGGCTAGCTCTGAGTGTTAGCATACTTGCTAATGTAAACACATGGCATATTACTCCAAAAACACGCCGCGCATTGTTTCTGATACAGCACATAGCTTGACATGTTCTTTCTTAAGTGTTTACCGCTAGAACAGTGCCATTATATGTATATATATATATATATATATATATATATATATATATATATATATATATATATATATAAAACTTTACTCTAAGCCTCTAGCAGACATCCTGCTGAATACACAGACACACAGCTGCGACTGTATACAGAGACGATAGGTTGGGACGTGTCACGTCGACCGGATGTTGCCTATGACGTTATAGGAGCGAAAATTCTGGATCTGCTTGTTAACACCCCACCTTTTATTTTTTATTTTTTTATGTGGGTACAGAGGAAAAGAGAGGGTTTTGTTTTCCGACACTTTGTGAGTTCCCTGACACACCGGGGACACATATTTATGTATAAAATACATCAAAAAGTGCATTTTGCATGATAGGTCCCCTTTAAATATCACGTGCAATGTGTTTTGGAGCTCCAGTCAATAAAAGCGCAAGTTTTACATAGAGATGTTGCTATGTTCTAGAAGTAAACAAAGGATTACAATGGAGGCGTTTCAAGCAGGGGGAGGGGGGGGTAGTCTGTGGCAGCGAAACTCTTTTAGCCTTTGCAGACTATTTACGTGCACAAAAAACGATATATCAGCCTACAGAAAAGTCAAAATCCCCAGAAGCCTCTTTGATAATGTGATCTGAATCCTGAGGTTGAATAATGACTTGAATCTTCACATGTATAGTAGACGTACATGTCGGTGTGGGAAATGGCTTTCAGTTTCATTTTTTACAGTCCTAAATAATTGGCATTACACAGTCATGAGCCATGTCATAACAAACGAACACAATAGTGATATAGAAGTCAGCTGACAAGAACTACTGGTGGAGTTTGTGTGTAATAAAAGTCTTTGAACAGCACAGACAACACAGCCTACATTGTCAGAAAGCTTACTAACCTGAAATCACAATTCTCTCTGGGACTTGCATTGTGACACTGTGTGGGACCTCCTGAGATCCAAAATTAGGATCCTCGTGGCCGTGGTGACCCATTTTGAGCATCTCAGGGATCCGCATCCTCTGGCTGATCCCTTCGGTGTACTCCATCTCATACTGGATACGGTTCATCTCCGCAATTTCTGCCGTGGGGGAAGGGAACGCTGCTCCGTTCATTTTTGCTGTGAGGAATAGGTTGTTCAGGAACACGGTGCGTTTTGTTAGCCACAAAAACAAAGGTCACATAGGGAAGGTGCCAACATGACAGATCAAAGTTCTTATGGTTTCATTTTCGGTCCTGTTTAACCTGTCATGCTGCATACCTGCTGGTACATTTCATTAAATAAAAGCGAATGCACACTGATCCCAAATCTCCTTAACCCACCTTTTTAAGCTGTGAACAATGTCTCATACTACTGGTTTACAGAACTAACTACAGTGAATATACAAAGAATACTGAATATTACAAATGAACATAGTTGTCGATTTAGTTGTGTACTATCTGATGGATTTACAGAATCTACGGTCACCCATTCATTTCCTATTGGGGTCCTTTTTGGCTTGGAACACCATGGGGGTAACAAAGTTGACTACAATTAAATGTAAGTGGTTAGCAGCAATTGTATATGGTCAAATGTCTAGTGTGGAGGATATCATAAAGGCCTTGTAGCAATCAAAGGTAAGACACATTATTTATGATTGATAAAAGTAGTGAATGGGTCAGATTTGACCCGACCACGACAGGAGGGTTAAGGATTAGAAAACATTGGTGCAGCTGATGAGCTGTAGGCAGGAGTTAGGGCTGGAGCATTTCTCCTGAAACTTATGATAATAACTTTGCATACATGGAAAGATGGAAACCACAATTTGGCAGTAACCTTGACTGTGTGAGATAAGAGCTGCTAAAGGTCACTTTACAGAATATATCAATGAAATGCTAACACAATGCTAATATCAAAAGGAAGCTTATAATCGGCTAATACTAGTGAGGCTAACACCAGTTATTTAATGACCTTTTCATGCTAACGTTACCACATTCGCATTATTTAGCAGACGAGTTTGTCTCCGTCTGATGTTTAGTTAAATGTTATGATATCTACGTTAACAACATCTCAAAGCTTACAATAGTTTTAGTTTGACAGCTAACACACAACACATTAGCGCCATTTCAAGCTAGCGCGGTAGTTTCAGTATCTTACCGTTTGGTTGGTTGCTATGGTTAGCTTGCTTTCCAAATATATTTATCAGAACTTAAAGGAAATAAAAGAACTTCAAAGTAAACCCAGAGTGGTACAGTTGAGTGTATTACAGATGATGTAGCTGTCAGGCATCTCCCTTATGTTGACACGAGAGGAGCCTCCTCTCTTCTTCCGCCGTCCGTCCTTCAAACAAGAAGTACCAGGCGCTCAGGAGGAAGTGACGTCACTAAACTGAAGTCAAAAATATTAAAGTAAATGCAAATAAAAAAAGTTTTACCTGGTCAATTTGAGATGTATTGAAAACGTATTGATTATGTATGGTAAATGTAACATATTTGCATGTACAAATAACAAAGGTTATCCCAAAATGTCACTTTTAACTCATTAACTTCAAAGTAAGACATAACTTTGCAAGCCTACTATACAGAAAATCATGATTTAAAAATAAGTAGCCTATATCAAAGTCAAAGTCAGCTTTATTGTCAACATTTCTACATGTGTTATACATACAGAAATCTTGAGATACCGTTTCCCGCACTCCCACAGTGTGACATATATACATACAACAAGATACAAAAAGAGCCCAGATAAACGGGGTAGGCTATACAACTAGTAATAGTTAATAATATATTTAAAAACGCAGTCCACAGAACATAAATTGACATTAATGCAAGTATTTTTTGTGCAAAATAGAAAAATGTTCAAACAGTTTCAATGCAGCAGCGGAGATGGGAAGAAAAGTGACTGGTGCTGGATGAGGGAAGGTTGTATGTGTGTGTGTGTGTGTGTGTGTGTGTGTGTGTGTGTGTGTGTGTGTGTGTGTGTGTGTGTGTGTGTGTGTGTGTGTGTGTGTGTGTGTGTGTGTGTGTGTGTGTGAGTGTATGTGTGTGTGTGTGTGTGTGTGTGTGTGTGTGTGTGTGTGTGTGTGTGTGTGTGTGTGTCTGTGTGTGTGTGTGTGTGTGTGTGTGTGTGTGTGTGTGTGTGTGTGTGTGTGTGTGTGTTTGTGTGTGTGTGTGTGTGTGTGGAGGGGGAAGGTGGGAGGCAGGGTGGAGAGGTCAGGGGAGAGATGTCAGAGAGGGGGAGAGGGGGAGAGAGGGAGAGAGGGAGGGAGGGAGGGAGGGAGGGAGGGGAGAGAGTTCAGCATCCTGACCGCCTGGTTGAGGAAGCTGTTCCTCAGCCTGTTGGAGCTCGAGATTTTTGTTAATGAAATGTGTGTCTGAACTTGTTTTGATTAAAGGTAAGATATTCATGTTTCAAGTCTATTTATTTTTGTTGTTTCAATGGGCAACTACATTGCTTGATTTAGACCTAATATAATTCATAGATTTTACAGTACTTTTAATATAGCCTGTTGTGTGTTTTTTTTAATGTCATCTCGTGTTGATGTTTTTGCTTTGAAGAGCATCTAATACTATCTGGGAAACAAACCGTATAAATAAAGTTTAGTTACTTCATTTCTATATTTGAATTTTTAATCATGCATCAGTTTTTGTATTAGATATATTATTAATGTAATGAAGATATTATGAATTAAGTATTTGATATAGAATGTTGCCTACATCATTCACAATGCATCATACATTGTGCATGTTGAATATTTATTGATTTCCTACATATGACAAATGAAATATAATTACACTAAAATAATATCCTTAGGATATCTGAACTAGGATTTGTTTATTTATCAATTACGTATAGTGGCCATTAGACTGCATTGAAGTGAAAGGTTTTAATTTAATTGAATGCCCTTCTCACTGTCTTGAAGGCTGTTTTGGTCAATTATATGACAACCATGCGTTCGTCAGCTGATGGTCATCTCTTTATTTTGCACCTTTAAAAACTCAACAGCATCACATACTTCCCACATCCATGCACAGCCCTCAGTTCTGATATTACTGATCCACAAAATCAACTTGCTTGTTATTTAAACCTTGGTTTAATAACTTAGTTTTGTTTCAAGTAAACCCCTTGCAAGGATTCCTTTTTGACTTAATCCACTAGCTCCCACTTTCAGCCACAGTATTTCTGAATACGATACATTTAGAACACTTCTTGCATAAATGTATTTACTTACTGCCACATCGTGTGTTTATTAAACAGATAGTCTAATACATAAACATGTGCCTAAACAATATTGAATTCCCAGGTCAATGTCGGAGGGGTTTTGGAGGTGGCCCCTCAGTGACTGTGGGTGGTGCGTTCATGGAGCCATTCAAAGACTGCGATTGACAGACCAGTCGTCCCTCTGCTTAACCAGTGAACGGGAAATCACGTCTGGATTTCTGGGAAATATCGATATGACACAAACATCAACTTTTGAGTCATGACTTAATGCGGACTTCCAGAAATATCAGGATGCTCTACATTTGATGCACACAGAGGCTGCGTCAACTCCACTTCTTCTCTCCGTGTCTGTACCCGGGTGACATTATGTTCTCAGATATTTTGAGTGTGATATTATTTTGCACTTTGCACTTCATTGCATCATCTTCGGAGCTGCAGCCTGGCATGTAAGTGACGCTTTTTAATATAGATAACGTTTTAATTTGCACTTGGTGTAATTGAATAATCAGATGACTAAACATTTGTTTACGTTCCACGATTTAGAGTAAGACAGATGCAAACGTTATATCCTATTTTTAAACGCACCATTTTTATTTGTACGTGTTTTATTAGCTCAAAGACGGCTACAAATGTAAGTCTAGTCAGTAATTATTTTACCTTATAGTGTACTCTCTTTGTTTCCCACTAGGCGTCGCTCTTTCAGGTCCCATAAGGATGCATGTGTGTTTTAGCAATGCAGTAACGTGCTTCTGCACAATAGCTTACAATGGAATGTGATTTTTTTTGTTGCAATGTCCTCTACCATTTAAATGGGCTGTGCAAGACATGATGATTGGAGGAATCGTTTTGATTACAGGAGAAGCGGAATACTTCCTCTAATTAACTTCAGGCTGCTCTGTATTGAAGCCAGATGTGTTGTGCCGGAGGACACCTCTGGATAGTTTACCTGCAGACATGACAACAACACACAGGCTGCTGTACACACAAGTGTTGTACATTACATTACCCCTGTGCTGTCTAACTTTATATAACCGACTCATTCATGCAAACCATTTTGTAGAAAAATGTTTTAATTTCCTCTGGAGGTTAATTGGATGTTTGTGAGTTTAATCAAGCCCATTGCACAAAACAGGAAACTGTATAATTGTTTTACAAACAATGTGTCTGTCATAGTATGATGTGCATGCACCTAAACATGTGTAAAACATGTACTACTTCATGTATGTTGGAATACATAATCAGCTGGCTGAGACCACCATCGGAAGGGATATAGCCCACCTCAACATACAAGTACCTCAAGTACAACAATGAAAAACAGACAGGACAGCAGAAAGTCTACATATCTTCCATTGCAAAATGAAAAAACACACCTGTTTCCCTTGTACCTTATAAAAGAAAAAGCGTCAGCAAAATGAAATGTAATTACATGCTTGCTCTTAAAAGTCATAACATATATATGATATTTTTCTTAAAACAGTTTTAACTGCACCTGTCCATGTTTCTCTCTCATGTTTTTGTGTGTGTTCTTCCATGCTCAGGCCGAATGTGTGTCCTGACCAGGAGATGTCTATGTTGGGGGCCCGTCAACCTTGTGTCCAGGCTTTTACCCGCATGGTGAAAGTGTGGAAGCAGGGCTGCAACAGCCACAGATGGTGCATGGGCTATGAGAGAAGGTAAGAGCAGAAATAGTTTCCCAATTTTGTACCAGTTGAATTCCATAGAAAAGACATCTCATTCATAAGCACAGCTGCAGAAAGCCAAGTCGTGAAGGACTGTTTAACACATTAACCGGCTGCATATAACCTGGAGTTTCTCTGGTCATTTGCCATTCATAATCTCAGCTGGAATAAAGGGCTGGAAAAGAGAGCTTCTCCCCCTTTGTGTGCATGGTGCGATGGGAGATCCTTATTTTAAAGCTTTATCTGAATATGTCAAACTGGTCTAATTATTAAAACACTGCTTATGGTCCTATATGTTGAAATGTGTTTACATTACAATGTATTGAGATCCGTTTGAGCTGTACCATGTTAAAGTGAGTTGTAATATTCACGTTATTTTCAGACCATATATATATGGACCTATAATGTAATATTGTGACTTTAACATACATTTCTCCTCCTCAGGACAGCATACTACACAGTGTACAGGCAGGTGTACAACATGGACACACACACAGTCTATAAGTGCTGCCCTGGCTGGAGACAGGAGGGTGAAGAGATGGGCTGTCTGCATAGTGAGTGAAAGCATTATACACATGCTATATGCATCACATAAGATGCCAACAAACCTTTATATTATATATATATATATATGTGTGTGTGTGTGTATAGAGTATGTATATTTCATATTTAGTAAAACAATTCACCTGGAACAATTAAGCAGGAATGTGGCCATCCTGACTAGATATTCAATATTTCTAAAAGTACACCCAAACAAGGTTACAACAGCACATACTACACTTAGGACATAAACAAAAAAGGTTAAAATACAACATCTAAGAGGAGCCCAAGACACTGCCGCCAGATGCCATCTTGATGTCGCATCATGTATACACCAGCAGCCCTGTAACATGTGATTTGTGGTTTCTGCAGGGGTGTGTAGTGCAAATACATGTTTCAATGGAGGCCAGTGCGCAGAGGCTGGAGACAAGATCTGTCAGTGTCCCCTGGGCTTCAAAGGGACGCGATGCCAGTATGGTGAGTTCATTCATGTTTTTAAACCTGCATACTCCACTTGCAGGTATTCATACTCAGGTTTTGTGAACTGACTTAGTCCCTCATAGGACAACATGTTGTTAAAACTTTAATAGGCCACGTTCAGACCTTATGCTTTCAGTTTGAAGAGGCAGAATGAGCCTGTAGTGTAGCTGTGATTGGACAAGTCTGCTCTATGGGGGGTCTCTGGGTAGTTAAAGGTAGAAGAAGTGCTCTCTGGGTAAGAGGAATGTTTTCCTTTGAAGGCGGCTGGAGTCTGGAGTGCTGTGGCTATCCCAGCTGAGACTCCACTCTATAAACTCTATGCTAACGAGGGGATGCAGTTCTGGCTTCATATGAAAAAAAAAGAAGACAAATCCCGCACTTTTAAATGCAAAAAACATTCAGAATAGGGAAGTAAGATAAGATGAATATCGATACCATTCTCATGTCTATAAATATGAATCCACAGCAAGCAGCAGGTTAGCTTATCTTAGCATAAAGACTGGGGAAAACAGCCAGCCAACAGTAGCAAAACCCACTTAGCAGCACCTCTCAAGCTAACCAATTAACACAGCTCGATGACAATTTGCTGTTTTACGAGGAGCTAGACTGTTTCTTGCCTGGGAGCAAGAAGTAACTTCCTGGAGTCTCCACTGGTTTACTGTTCAAGGACATACAAAAATGAGATATAACGCATTAATCAGTGTTTAAAAGGTGGATTTGATTGCTTTTGGATCATTTCCAGTCTCTGTGCTAAGCTCATTGGCTGCTAGCTTTGCTGTATTGATATCAAATGTGTATCAATGCTTTGAGCTCTACAGAGGGCAAATAAGCATATATTGCAAAATGTTATAGGCCGCTGATCTTTAAATATGTATAATCAGAGATTCTAAACAACATAATTGTATTCAAATACCTGAAAGCTAACTTGAGAACAAAAACGACATACTATTTCTGTGTTTAAGAAGAAATGGTGTTATAATGCGATAAACTTCATGTGCCCGAAAGGAAATTTGTTCTGGTCTCCATACTGCAGTTCCACAGAAGATAACAATTACAAATCATACATACTACATACATGATTAAAAACATTAACATATATTAACATATGACTTGTGCACATGTACATATTTGACCCTTTTGCACAACCCTCATGGGCAACACAATATACATATACATTACATTTTAGTGTTGAGAATCCTAAATAGAGGACTATAAAACAGGGTGCACTGTATTTGTTTGATTGATATACTTTATTAATCCCCGTGTGGAAATAGTTTCTCTGCATTTGACCCATCCTAGTGTTAGGAGCAGTGGGCTGCCATTTTGAACGGCACCAGGGAGCAATGTAGGGAATGGTGCCTTGCTCAGGGACACCTCGGTAGCACTTGGTCTTGCCGGGACTTGAACTGGTGACCTTCCAGTTGCCAAGCCAAGTCCCTATCGACTTCGCCACCACCGCCCAAATACTTCCTTGTAATACCGCAATAACCTCAGACTTAGGGCACAGTCAAATCACAGACTGAATAGGGTCAAACTTACGAAATCCGGTAAAGGACATCCGAGGGGAACTTTTGCCTTGAAAGTCTAAAAAAAGTTGAGCATTAATCACAAGGATGCTGTAAATTGCAATATTTTTTTGCCCCTTCTTTCACGTAGAAAGGAAGTTGACCTCAGATAAATGTTGAATGTGTGACCAGTGAGCTTGTACAAAAGCTGTTGGTCCCTCTTGTCTAGTTACCGTCTGTTCTTTCGACTGTCCAATCCCCTGCAGTCTGCGTCAGCATGCAAACAGGAGGACGGTGGTTTGTGTTTTGGAAGAGTCCCGCTGAGACAAAATGGTGACCAGAGCATATTTGTTTCCTACCCCCCACATGCATGCACACGCACACACACACACACACACACACACACACACACACACACACACACACACACACACACACACACACACACACACACACACACACACACACACACACACACAGCTCTTCCTCTCGCTAAGACATTTCACAGGAATGTGTCGTTGTTTGTTGGAGGCAGTTCTCCCGTGCGTTTGTTTTGACATGGCCTCTTTGGTTTTCACACATCGGAGTGACAGATAGAGAACAGATAGATATTTGATCCAATCAGAATTCCTCTAGGTTTCTTGTACATCCTGTGCTTTCAACTCATCTCACTCTTCTCCTTCTGTAAAACGGTTTTCCTTCTGTCATCCCGCACGGCTGATTTCTCGTCACTCTTCTGCCAAAATCATTATACAAGGAGACAGTCAGCCAGACTGTGTTCAGCAAAGTTTACTCACTGAACCTCTGTTCAGTGCAGGGACATGAACTAATAATCCTGTGTTGTAGGCTACATTTTTTCTAATCCGGGTTTCAAGGTAGGCTATTTTAGAGAGAAAATAATCACAATGAAATTATTATTATTGTAGTTCAGATTTAAAAAATGACAGTGATTAAAGTTATATAAACTATTGTCTAAGTTTCAGTGTGATACTTTATAAAGGCAACATATGCTTTTACTATATGCTGAGTGGCATAACGATACTTAAGTTATACAATATTGTGTAAGATTGACTCATTAACTGCTAAAACAACTACAGCAATACACAGAGAGCCAGAGCCTGTTGTAGATATTGTAACTACGCAAGGAATAAAAATTGAAGTGGTTACCTGTTACAAATACCTTGGTATCTGGCTTGATGATTGTCTCACTTTTAAACGTCATGTCAATAACCTGCTTAAAAGCTGAGGGTTAGGCTAGGTTTCTTCTACAGGAACAAGTCCTGTTTCTCGCTTGAAGCCAGGAAAAGGCTAGTCACTGTGACCTTTTTACCTGTGCTGGACTATGGTGATCTGATTTATATGAATGCACCTGCCAATTGCCTGGTCAAGTTAGATGCTGCCTATCACAGTGCACTGAGATTTGTGACAAACTGTAAAGCATTAACACATCACTGTACCCTGTATGCAAGGGCTGGTTTGCCTTTGCTAACTGTACGGAGGCTCAGTCACTCGTACATTTTTATATATAAAGCCATGTTAGGGAAACTTCCATCCTACATCTGCTCCCTGATCTCACTGCGAATTGTAAGTGGCTACTGCCTGAGATCGCATGCTGTAGTTTTATTAAATGTGCCAACTGCTAGGACTGTCTTAGGGTTAGGGTCAGGGTTAGGGTTACCTGGGTTAACCCCAGGGTTAACCCTGTCTTAAGATAGCATTTAGATGCGCAGCTCCACTGTCTTGGAATAGTCTGCAATTGAAATGGAAACTGAGCAATCTGGTGCCACTAAATGTTTTTAAAGCTCGGTTGGATGCTACTCAATCGGAAGCTGTCGGTACCTGCTCATGTGGATAGTTATGTACATTGTAATCCCTGTAATGATGCTGTATGATGTTCTTTGTGTTGTTCTGTTTATGTTTTTATGTTTCATGTGGAACCTACTTGAGCAGGTCTCCCTTGAAAAAGAGATCAATGATCTCAATGGGATACACCTGGATAAATAAAGGTTTGAAATGAAATGAAAAAGAGATTTTGGCTTAGCTTTTCACCCTCTGTCTAGAACCAGAGCCCAATCTGCTCTGGTTGGTTAGCTGGCCGGCTCTGCGATGTCCGGGCGATGAGCATATCACATACAATGTGTTGGAGTGCTAGCCAATAGAAGCATGGGTTTTACGTAGTGATGTCACTATGTTATGGAAATAATTAAAAGGAGTCCAATGGAGGCATTTCAGGCAGGGTGGGAGAGGAACTACCTCTGGAGAGACATTTCAGATTTTAGCCTTTGCAGACCATTTACTTGCACAAAACCCATATAACACACTACAGGAAAGCAGAAGAATGTGTCTCAGGAGGACTGATAATAATATGATATTTTTAAAAGGTTTAAAGGGTTTATTACTTTGGATAATGCTAAGCTATACTTAAAGTGGAATGAACATTTACTGTATCGCATCACTGAAACAGTAAATCTAAAAATGGGCCATTCCCAAAAAGTTGATGGACAGAACTAGCAGCAGTGTGTGTGTGTGTGTGTGTGTGCGTGCGTGCGTGCGTGCGTGTGCGTGTGCGTGTGCGTGTGAGTGTGGATATTAGCCATGCATTGTACATTCCAGTATAACATAATTACCAACAGAGACTGCAACCGTAGCTCAACCTGGAAAATACCTGTGTGAACAGTGAACCACCACCAATCCACCAGGGAGTCCTCTGTATAGATTTGCTTTGTGAGCGTTAACATTCCTCAGTGACAGACTTATTACAGTCCTGTATGTGAATCATGTACGATGGAGAACACGCAGATTCAGTAGAGAGGCAGGAATTCTGACCTCTGTAGATTTATGTTGGAGTAATAATTTATAGGCAACTGGATTGGAAGTTTGCTCATGAAGATGTCTATCAAGATGTATTCAAGATGTAATATGTTTCCTGCTATGCTTTGCCATGTGTTCTTATCATAAGCGCACAGCATGTAATGCCTGTTGTTACATTTAAGTATTTTGCATTACGGTCTGTCTTTCTTTCTGTTTTTCCTGGCAAGCCTGGGTGATAGTCTCTCTGCCAATCAACCTGTCTTTCGGTTTGTTTACTAGATGCATTTCACTGAAGCCTGAGATACTGCATGTCTATTTATTCAAAATAATGATTTTATTGGACTGCATTCAATGATTTTGTGTAAACATTTAAGGGGGTTTTATGTAGCTAATAGTTCGGTAAAATGTGTGCTTGTGCATTTATGTGTGTGAAGTACAGTGGTGCAGAAATGAGTCCTAAAACCTTGAAATTACTTAGCATTTCCCACTTATGGCTCCTTCTTCTCGAAGTGAAAGTTTTTTTGAACGCGTTTGTGGTGTCTGGAGCACGAAATACAGTCTGTGGTTAACACAAGCTCAAGAGATTTTGACGTTTTCTTCTATGACATTTTGTCGAGGGATAAAGTGCTATGTTAAGCTAATTTCTTTCCTCTGTAGGCAGCTGTTTTCAATGAAAAAAAAGAAAACTCTAAAAACCTGCTTTGGACTCAAAGAAGAAAAATAGCTAGCAAACAGCTGCTAATGCAACCCAGTCTCACGGCATTTCGTGTTATAGTCACAAAATGTATTTAATCTATTGATTCGTGTTCACCAACATGATTTTTCCCCTTTTTTTCATGTCACACAGAACGATTTTAAAAGCAACGTAATTCTATTGGTAGTATGTTTCGTGCCTGCACCACGTCTTTTTGTCCGGTCGGGTCTTGGAAGACCAGAAGCTGTGTGGTTCATAAAAACAACCCTAACCCTAACCCTAACTCTGACTCAATATCTTACCCTAAGCATAACCCTTTTATTTTAAATTGTATAATGTCTGAGTTTTTTTGCCGTCCGTGAGGAAAATAAATGGGGCAAAGAGCCTCAGAATACTGAAATCTGTATTTAAAAAAAAAACGTCCTTCTAATTTGTTATTATTTGGTGCAGGCAAAAAACATAATACCAATAGAAATACATTGCTTCTAAAATCTTTCTGTGTCAGAATACTGAAATCTGTATTTTTTTAAATCTCTTTTTCGTTCTAATTTGTTATTATTTACATTGCTTTTAAAATCGTTCTGTGTGACATGAAAACAATGCGAAAATCGTGTTGGTGAACACGAATCAATAGATTAATTTTGTGACTATAACACGAAATACTGTGAGACTGTGTTGGCTAATGAGACAGTTAATGGAGACTAGAGCCAAACACAAGAGTGAATAATGGTATAACCTTTGCTGGGTTGACGGAAACAAGAATCCAAATGAATATTTAAATTACTTTGTAACCGCTGGAAGTGTAAATAACTAGTTTGCTAATTCAAGTAAAAGTGTATAACTTCATTGTTTTGTTTATCATTTTGTTTCGGATGCCCCCTAGTGGCCAAAAACTCAGTTACGTGAAAGAATGTATTTATTTTTTAAACAAATATGAATGCTTGGCCTTAACAGCAAAAGTTATAAGTAGAACAATCAGTATGATCACTCACTATAACTGTGTTGAAAAGCCTTGTGCCTTTTCAACACAACTCACTCCATGACTTCAGTAGAGGGAGATTTTACCCTGAGAGCTGATGTTAAAGAGCAGTCTGGCTCTGGTAATAGTTGAAGCCAGAATCCGTGCTTTGCTCCCTTCTTTTCAACACCCATCGTGGATCGGCCTCTTGAACGCTGCTCTCTTTGGTATCGCTGCCAAGTTTTGGTGGTGGAGCCCACTGTGTGTTGTGGGGGCCGCCGGCCACCTGCTTCCAATCTCTGATACGAGACAGAAGGCACCGTCTTTAGAAATGTGTGTCAGCCGCTGACACCAAGGCTGTGGTGTTGACACTGTGAGGTAATAAACAGCCTGGACACAGCTCAAGCATGTGCTGAGACGGCGGAGTCTGCTCTGTAATCGTTGCAGTTACTCCTTCTTGTGAATGCCACTCTGTCTCACTCTATTAAGCCTTGTACTCGGCATTGCTTTGGTTAAATTGGTGCATGGGTCTGCATGAAGTTAAGAGAACCCGTTACAGTGTGAGGACAGAAACCATCTGGTCCTCACTAAAGAAGCCTGGCTGTTTTCAGAGCACTTTACAGTAGAGTGATTATTCCTGGGGCTGGATCCTGTTGTTCTGTAAGGTTTTAGCTTTGTATTGAGAAGAAATGATGGGGGGGAAATGGGGTACTTCATGTTGTGATCACAAAGTATAAGACACTAGAAGTTACTTCATAATCCTACACTGTAAAATGTTTGGCTGTAAAATTACAGTAATTTACTTCCTACTAGTTGCATGGATTTCAAAGTAATTTACTGTAAATATTTCACAGTAATTTACTGTAGATATTTTACAGTAAATTAGAATAAAAGTACAACTAAATAAAGTGACTTTACAGTTGCCATGCCCATGGAATTACTGTGATATAGCAGTACAGAGCTGTGGTATTATGGTACCTTGCTGTACATAAATTACAGTAATTACTTGTATTTTCACACTTTTACAGTAGAAGTAATGCAACACAGTAGCCAGTAATTTACTGTAAATATAAAAATGTAAATAATACGATAATATATTGTAAATCTGAAGTTAACTGGAATTTTACCATAACTACACAATTCAATCAGCTCAATCAACAAAGAAAAACAAAGAAAATGCCAATTAACTTTGTATTACTCCATTGAAGTGCAAAGTACATTTCACAGTGTCTTGGACTTGTTGTTACGGCCCCAACCTCTACTCCGCGGTAGTGGCTCGTGCTGAGAACCGCAACATGAAAGAATACATGCAATAACCGGTACTTGGTAACAAGCATTTATTGATAATCAGCCGTTTGCTCACACAAGCGAAACGGGAAACAAAAAGAGGTCTGGAGGACTGGCCAAAAGGAACAAACAGGGAACCCGAGCCAGCCACACCACGGGCCGTAGGACCCAGAGCTTCCCCCCCCTAACCAGAAATCAATTATAAACCCTATGGGAAACAAAACTGGACTACCAGGTCCTCCAGGCTAAACATAAACACATCTGCAAAAACATGGCCTACAGCTCAAAATGGCAAAGAGGTATTCTGAGGAGAGTGTCTCCCGGCGTTATAGACGAGACATCCTTCTCCTCCAGCTTCTCTTTACACGGCTGAGTGGAATTTGGAACACCTGGGCAGAGGCGGAGCCAGGGGCAGACCAGTTCACTTCAATTTAGGTTTATATGTTGCATCGTTTATTTTAAAGCACATGCAGCGGTGCCCCTTTCCAATTAAGTAAAACCTGCACCAAAGAAAGAAATGAGTATTTAAAGCCAAGCAAGAGCGATAAAAGCAAGAAAATCACTTAATTTGTTGTGTTATCACAGAGGATGGTCTGAATACAGTATTTTACTGTGAAATAATAAAGTAACATGTTGTGAAATCCTGGTAATCATTTATCCTGTAGATTCACTGTAATTAACTGCGCCTGCATTGATTTCACTGTGAAATTCAAAATGACAGTATTACAGGTAAAGACTGTAAAGTGGTAAAACAGTAATTTATTGTAAAATATTACAGCTAAATATTGTGAAATCATGGTAATATTTTACAGTAACAATCTTTTGACTTTGGCCAAAATATGCAGAAACACAAAAGCAGCATTATATGTACACTATTTAAGGGATAATGTGCAGAAAGCCGGTCATAATGAGGTTTATTATAGGGTTAATTATCCACTTCTACCAACAATAAATAAACAACTTCATTCACAATATTGATTTCAATTGATATTGATTTTATTTTATTGATTAAAAAAATTATCGTTCCACTGCGTACCAACAGCTTGAACTGTGGCGACAGCAACGTCATTTAAAATGAAGGCAGCGCTGATCGTGGTTTTCTGTAACGGTCCAAGTCTGTTCACATTTTATTCTCCATTAACCAGTCTTTAAACACTGCCTGAGCCCATACTGTGTTCCCATTAGTGTTTACCCATGAACACAATCAATCAGTCAACATCTCCACCACAACATGTATTGGTAAAGTAATTATATTTACAGATAAAAGTGCTGTGGACAGTGTTGTTACCAAGTGTTGACTCTAACTCTGCAGAAAGCTTTACAGTTGAGATGTAAATCACAATTCCCCACATGGGAATCGTCTTTCTTCATATGAACTTGAGTGTTTAATCCTCATGACCTTGGGCTGTCTCCCATACAGACTTAGCTTACTTTAGCGATTCAATTAAACACAACTGTCTTTATTCTTAAAGTGACATATGGTTGTGTCTGTGTGTGTGTGGCAATGTGATAACGTTGTAGTAGCATTCATTGTTAGCTACTAGCATTTGGGCAGATTTGTGTTGCTTTATTCATCTCACAGTATGAGAAAAATAAGACCTTTTTGAACATTAAAGCATGTAAACATGTCAGAGTAGAGACACTAAATATAAATACAAATACGAATAAAGTCAGACTGAAGCACTCCTTTGTGCATCAGTCAATCCTCACAGTAAATACAGAGCTGAATCCCAGATCAAATGCACGCTGAAGGCTCTTTGAGCACGTTTTCTCTCAGTGATCGTGCTGTTATCTTAACCCTTAGATGCACGAGTGACTGGACCCTAAACTCTTCCACAAGTCAAAAAGGATAATATGTGTTTTATGCCATATTTGTCATTTTGGTTACGAAAAATCACTTGTATAATATTTAGTATTACATTTTGATTCACACTACAAATATTTTACATTAAATTTTTCACTATTTATAATTTTAAACATTTTTTTTACATTTTGAAAAAACCTGTTTTGAACATATTGATGCAAAGATCTGCTATTCTGAGACCCTCACAGTATTCCAGTCCCTTTTCAAAACTCATCGCTTCTCCTCTTCTCTACTCATATCCCCCACCCCATCAATCCATGCCGGTTGGTCAAGTTTGATAGTCCTATACCCCCCACCCTAACCTTCCCTTATATTGTAAAGCGATTTTGAGTCCTTGAAAAGCCCTATACAAATATAATGTATTATTATTATTATTATTATTATTATTATTATTATACGGACAGGTGTCAGATCTTGCTGTGTAAAATAATCTTCCTGAGAGGTGTCACGTGTGATGTAGTCTGTGTGGTCTACAGTGAATGTATTCCTGACAGCAACAGGTGATAAGAATCAAAGGTTCCCAGAGGATCCCATAGGAAATGCATGCGGGTCATTTTTGTCCCACTTATGGAAGCTTGGGTTAGTAATACAAAAACTACAATTTCTTAAAATGTAAATTAAAAAATTGAATGGCATGATATCCAAAACATTTTTTAATTACAAAGATACTTCAAGAAAACCACCTCACCGGGTCAAAAAAGACCCACATCTAAGGGTTAAATGTTTGTTTTTCATGTATTGTGTCTTGATATTTCTCTATGTTGATGTTACACATGGAGCTGCTGTGATGCAAGTCAAATTTCAGACTTGATCTGATCATTGAAGTATTATCGTATCGTAAATGTAAACCTGAAATGAGCATAATATGCGCTCTTTAATACAGCCGCAGTCATCAGTGACTGTATCTCAGTTTATAGTAGACTGTGGTGAGGACTCAGGGTGGCCTTGTGTCTCCTTGTGCAGGCTGTAAGTGAAGTTAGGGAGCAGGAGGAAACTGAGGGAAAACATGCTGACTCAGAGCTGTAGACTTTAAAACCTCAGGGCATTCCTCCTCATGTTCCCTTGTGTTATGTCTGCGTTCCTATTCCTGTTCCTCTGAGAAGAAAAAAACATGCTATTAACATTGAGTACTGCTCTGGAATGTCAAAGCCAGAACCCCCCTCTGGATCTTAAAATAATCTTGAAAGGCATTGAGTACGTTCATCTGAAAATGTGGCCGTATTATCAAAACAAGGGAAATTAGGGTTTTCAGGATTTTTTTCCGCAGACGTTGCATTTTAAAATCCACAAGAATTAAAAAAACATAATTTAACAAATGCCTTTTGCAGATCGAGGTAATCAAAAAATAGCGCATGAAAATAGTTATACTAAATAGGACTTTTCTCGACAAGTGGCTTTATTAACCCTTAGATGCATAAGTGGGTCTTTTTTGACCCAGTAAGGTGGATTCTTGAAGTATCTTTGTAAATACATTTTTTTATCATTTCATATTCCAGCTATTCCTCAAAAAACATGTTTTGGATATCATGCCATTCAAATTTTAAATTTACATTTTAAGAAATTGTAGTTTTTGTATTAATACGTTTTTGTTTAATAAGTGGTTCAAAAATGACCCGCATGCATTTTTCTATGGGAAAACGTTTTTTTTCAAAATGTAAAGAAAATTTCGAAAATTATAAATAGTGAACAATTATATATAAAATATTTCTAGTGTGAACCAAAATATAATACTAAATATTATACAAGTGATTTTTCTTAACCAAAATGACAAAAATGGCATTAAAACACATATTATTCTAATACGGGTCCTTTTTGACCCACTTAGCTGGGTCCAGTCACTCGTGCATCTAAGGGTTAAAAGAGGTTTAAAAAGTCTTACATATAACGAAAACATCTTGATCCTGCTGAAACTGTTCAGACGTGATGAATAGCATTTGCCATTTCAAGGCGTGTCCAGCAAATGTTGGTTTCCTGGATTATCTTATGCTCCATTCTTTGGATAACTTAAGACATGTGCTTTTGAATGTGGTTTAAATATATTTGCTTCTTGGGAAAACTCTGGATAAATTATCTGGAGACATCTTCCTTTTTTTGATCCTCTCTCCTCCACGGCTTTCACATGTCTTCAGTAATATCATACATCCCTGCATGTGTCTCTGTTGGACCGAGGAACAGACCTGCCTTGTTTTCATTTGACTGGTATGGCCGCGAGTGCACTGAACCTTAGAGAGCCTGCAAAAGAACTCAAAATGGGAAGAAACCATATTTTCTTTCTGATTTCTGGAAGTAATCAAGCTCAAAGATGCCGTCAAGTCAAATTCTGAGATGTGGTTATAACACACATAATAAATACATTTAGACACAGATCCATGTTGGGGATGATCATGGTGTTAAACCTGATTTATGATCTGAAAAACAGGATGATGTCTTAGTTACTTCTGCGGTTGTTCTCACAACTTCAGGGAACAGTGATGTCTTTCGCAGATCTGGAATGATAACTAACATACCATGCGTAGAGTTTGTCCTCTCGGACTTTTTCCATGCAGCTCGTTTCACTGTAGAGCTCCCGGTCAAGTTTTAATATGACTTGTGGGTAAAATGAGCCTTTTGAACATACTTTCCTCAGTATCTCTCCTTCTGTAACACAAAAGGGTACATTTATAGGACTCTTACAGTAAAATGCTAAATCTTTGTCAGCAAATGAGGTGAGGACATTTTCTAATTTGAAATAACATGTATGAACCCCGCTTTATTGTACGTTCAATTCGGAATACTGGGTCCTTGTGATTTAACAGATTAAAGGTCTTGGATGGTGTCAGAGCGTGCAGCAAACTGTGTTTTGAATATGATAGGAACCATCTGGCTGGAATGATGGTGGTGTTTTTGTTAGTTTTGGTCTCGTTTCAAATGATTCTTTAACCAAAATGATTATAAGAGGACATGTTATGCCAACGTTCAGGTTCAAATTTGTATTTAGTGCCTCTACTGTGACGTGTTTCCATGCTTTAACACTACAGGAAAGGGGAAACCCCCCCAAAAAGCATATAGGGCCTCTTTTAGTATGGCTGCTGCTGTGGTGCTGAATTTGTTGAGGTGACGATGTCTTGATGGTCTTAATTTTCGTGAAGAACTGCAGTCTAGACCTCATGATTACCTCTGACAGATGGCCTTTGCTTTGGCTAGCAGCTCTCCGCTCAGAGGTTACTGAAAACTATATTAACAATGTAAGCCTTTAGAGATGAACACATCTCTTTAAAGTTGGCTGGACTGGTGTCATGTGAACTCACTCATTGAATCATCAGCACTTTTCTCCTTAAACATTTTCTTTGGACACCTACAAGTGAACATATATTGCTTAAGTCAATGAATGATGGTAATGGTCAGCTGTTGAAAGTGAAATGCTGGTATTCCAGTAATAGAAACAAGCCCCAACTACAGCCCACATTTCAATGTTTAGTTAGTAATGCACACCTGAGAATTGAAAAGCCATTAAAGCACCAAAAAAGTCCTTCATTTTTTGTCTGAAGATAAATTGCCATTCTGAATAGGAAGACAGATTTTTCAAAACAAACTTTTTTTCAAAAAAATATGTAAAAGCCAGGTGGCTCAGTGTTCAACTGAAGCTGCAGGGAGAAACATAATCACACAGGCCTTTCCTTTTTTCCCACATGCAATGTCATCTACAGCCGTTCCACTTTTAGTGTTTTTTCTATTCTTTTTTACAGGATGCGAAACTTCGAAGTGTGGTGAATGAAGGTACATCCATCACATGGTCAGCTATAGGATGTCCAGGACGCACAAAGAGAGGATTTATTATAATTCTACAGAAAACAAATCATTGGAACAGTAGACATTTTGTGTGACTCAAGCTGCCTGTCGCAAAAATCTTGAATTTGTTGCCGAGCGCTGTGCTCAAAGATCAAATTATTTCAACTTTGACCTTGTTTACCGCTGAGCCTTTTAACGTGCAACCAACACTGGTATGTAATGTTATTCTAATATTGTGTATCTCGCCTTCCTGTTCTCATTCATCAAGTCTGCTGTTAAGTGTGTTGAAGAAGCTTTCACATGCCAGGACAGGCATGGAGGCATCATGCCTGTCAGGAAGATAGCAGACTGGGCAATGCAAAGTGCTACATGCTTAGCGTAGCTAACAGAGGAAGAAGCTCATTAGAGCCTAATGGCTGCCATATGGCTGGGAAGTTCTCACACACTAAACAAGCACACCCTCGTCTCTCAAAATGCATCAAGGCACCATTGTTTACCAGGTTAATGCTGAGCGGGTTGGGGCTAACGGACTGTGTGATTGACCATGTGTTCCCAAAGCTCACTATGAGATTCCTACAGGAGCACTGGAGCACTCCCAGAGCCAAGGATGCTCCTTGAACTTGTGTTAGCAATGCACATCTAGCTTTAGCATTAGGAGAACTAGCGTGGCATTCAGAGAGCGCAGCCAAGGCGTCATTGGATTACCACTTTTCCTCATTTGGGAGACTTTCTTCCAACTTTGGTGTGTTCATGAGCTTTACTGTAGGTTGTGATTTGGACAACATGAACGCTACAAACAAGATGTGTTGGGACTATTGTGCAGAGTGTTTCTAGTATAGTTTCAAGGCGTGTGGTGCAGTGGGTTGTGCGTTGGTGTTCAGGGGGTCACAGGTTCAAACCCCACTGCAGTCAGCATGTCGTTGTGTCCCTGAGACACTTCACTCCAAATTGCTCCTGTGGGGATTGCCCACAGTATTGAGTATGTACGTCGCTTTGGATAAAAGCGTCTAAAAAGTGACATGTAATGTAAGGTAATGTTTTTATTACACAAAAAATAAATACCGTAGATACGTTTTCGTCAACATTCTGAGCTGCTGTTCCTACTGAAGGGCGTTGACTTAAATTCACTAGTCGGGAAGTAATTTGTCTGATCATTCTGAGACCAAATTAATGTAGCTTCTGAGCTTCCTTCTCCCAATGTAGACAAAAGTGTGTCCCTTGACTTGGACCGGCTCCTAAATGTTATGCTCCACCCTTCCACCAAGTTTCATAAACAATCTGTCAAGGAGCATTTCCGTAATCCTGCAGAAAGACAATCTAAGCCTAAAAACATCACCTCCTTGATGGAGAAACATTTGTAAAAAGGTCACTGGTGAGGATCAATCCCCTCACTTTACTAAAGGCCACTGAGAATAGTCATTAAAGTTAGTGTAGATAATTAACTTCAGAATCACTTGTGTTACACTCCATGGAATGCTCTTAACATCCCGATAGCAATGAATACATAAAAAAATATCATCTGTGGAAGCCGTGGCGCTGTAAAAAGCACGACCAATCATCTGAGCCGGCCCGGCTAAAGTAACTGGATGGCCTACCTGCCTGTCAGCCTTCCATCTGTGCACAAAGTTATCTCGTGCCCTCATTGGTCATGTGCGCGTTCGTGTGTGTTGGAGGAGGGGCTCTGTTAGGAAGTCTGAAGGAAGAGGCAGATTTCTTTCGGCAGCGTACTTTCAAATTCTAGCGCACTCGAGCTGGTTTCTCCATTCTTACCTACCCTACCTTTGAGTAGGATAGCTAAATAAATCTAAACTTATGTTGACTTTCATCAGTCAGACCACTGGATACAAATCTGACTTTTTGACACGTGTTGCAGAAAATGGACTAAATGTGATTATTCTTTGTGTGTTTTTTGGAGAAGCATTGCTAGGCACAAATGTCAGCCCTCATTTATTTTGTCATGAAATTCCATGTAGTCCCGTACATGCTGAATATAAGTCAGTCAAATCAACGGCCATGTTTCATCCAAGTGACTGGTGAAGCAACAGGATGACCTTTCCAGATATATTGTCAGAGGCTTGGAGATAAAGCACTCAAAGTTTAAAGCTGGAGTGTGGTGGTAGAAACATGCAACCATCATCGTACCAACATGTACAAGATTCCTGGTTCTTCAGATATATTCTGCAGTGTTTTAAATATGCCAGTAAACTCACCCCTTCTTGTGATTCAAACACTAGCTCTATGTTTCTTCACTCCATTATTGAGTGCTTGAGTGAAGACTTAATGGTAGACGGTATTCTTCCTCCCAGAGTTGAAAGCCATGATTGATTATCCCTTTCTCGAGCTAGCTGTCCATTTCATTCACGGCAACATCTTGAAAACAATCACACTTTTGTCTTATCTTTTTTTACTGCTGAGCTGATGGTTGAGGCTCTCTTTCCTCTTTGTGGCAGGTTCCTTAAAACTCATCAGCTGTCTATGAACAACCTTTGACCTTTGCTCTACTTCACAGGATCTTCTGTTTTCCTCTAACAGCACATGATGGGTCTATTTTTCCTCTGCTAAAATCCTCAAGAAAGTGCAGCTCATTTCCTCATCTCCATTTCCAACAACTGTCCCAAGATAAATGTAATTTGTTTTTGGGGAACTTTAACAAATGTATTGGAAATTATCAATTAAGTTTTGGGTTTAGGCCTTATATTTGATCCTCTTATTGTTGGTTAAGGCTTTATAAGACATTGTGAGGGCGGGACATCTTTTAGCGGTTGACCAATCACAACAGAGCCGGCCAGCTAACCAATCAGAGCAGACTGGGCTCTGGTTTCAGACAGAGGGTGAAAAGAGGTGCTGCAGCACAGGCAGTATGAGAGAAATAAAGAGCTTTCTGAACATTAGCGCAGCGTCCACACGGCGGCGTGCGTTGAAGCTTGCAGGTGGGCGTGTCTGAAGCTCGACCAACAACCAATCACGTGAATCTCCCGCCCTGGACACACAAGCACGCGGTTTGATTGGCTAGAGCTTGTACTGGCATATGATTCGATTGGCTGACGCTTCCGTTGAAGCTTCAAAAGTTGAACATTGCTCAACTTTTGAAGCGAGCAACGCGAGCAAAGCGAAGCAACGCTCCCACAATGCAGTTCGGCAAAGCGTGACGTCACCCCATTCAAAGTGAATGGGCAGAAGCGTTGAAGCTTCAACGCACGCCGCGGTGGATGGGCCGTAAAGCATGGAGACATGTCACAGTAGAGACACAAAATACAAACATGAACCCAGGCAAAATATGTCCCCTTTAACATTAGATAAGTTACTTTGACTTGTGGTTGATTTCATAATTAGATACAAATCTAACATACATGACAACACCTTGTGTGTAGTGCTCGACAGTTGATCATCTCTTAGTAAATCCACACATCACCACAGCAAGTCGGCTGCAGCAACGTAGTTCAACAGAGCCAATGAATAATAAATAATCATAACGAGTTTTACATATTCTCCCCCCCTACATTTCCATCCTGCAGATTAAAAAAACGAGGGGCTCTGATTAAGGCCAAAGAAGAATTAAAGGAACTAATGGAAAGGAATTGGGAGATGGGAGTGAGCCCATCAAACCGTCAGGTGGAACATGTCATCATTAAATATTACATCTCATGGCCAAGCCTCAGTGATTTCACCGCTTTATTAGCTGGCTCTGCTGCAGTACTCCTTCAAATGTTCAAAAAGCTGCACACTGTTTCCTGTTATGGCAATTCTCATTTGCCCCCCTGTGGTTTATTAAAATGATGGATGTTGCAATATAAAGAATCTTTCACTTCTGGTCATTTTGCCAGTTTTAGTTGACTATAAAAGCAGTTGAGAGGTTTTGAGATGAGCCATGCGGACATTCTTCTTGGATATATAAGACGAGCTGTTTCACAAGTTGCATTCCTATTTTCTAAGTCCATTCGTCACAAAAGTGATGTGGGAAAAGATGAAGAAAATATGAATGTTTCCTGCCAGAGACTCAATTTCCATCTACTAAGGAAGAAACAGTAAATCCCTTCAGGTCTGAGGAACATTTCCAACCACTGAGGTCTGAGACCCAACACTTCCACATAGAGACACAGTGGAGGCCTGCTGACTCACGTATTGATCTGCACTCTCTTCGCCTAATGTTTTTAACATGAGGGGAAATGGAGGATTTGTTGATTTATTTAATGTCCAAGTACTCCAAGTTTTTTCTTTGTAGAGGAAGGAAGAGCGTTGGTCCTTCGAGAAATTGGCCAGGGGAGGTACTGTACTGACAGGTAATGACAATAACACCTAATGAGAGAAGCAGGGATCGGGACACGGTGGCCGATGTTTCTATGCAGAGAACACAAGTCTACTCTGTAATCTGAGAGGAAACCATTTTCCCCACCATGTAACCCGATGGCTTTGAATTGTCTCAATATTTTTTTTGCGACCCAATTTTTATTGAGATTAATAAACAACATGTACGACCAAAAGCACAACATTTATTCTTAAAAAAAACCAAACTAAAAGAACATAAGAAAAATATACATTACTCAACAGTAATTACTTACAAAATGCAGAATATAGAGAATTGTCTCAATATTAAATAATAATAATATAATAAATACATTTTGTTAGCGCTTTTACAGAATCAGAATCCGAATACCTTTATTAGTCCCACGGAGGGGATATTTGGGAAGTTACAGCAGGAAAAAGAGCCACAGACAGCTTAATGTTACATAATGTTAAATATGTGAAGTACTAAGTTATGATATAATACAAAATATAATAAAAAATAAAAAGTTACATCATTTAAAAAATACACATCCTGTAACAGCTTTTAGGATTTAGCAGCCAGGTATTTATTACACAGTTATTAACGGCATTTATATATTGCACATCTAGCACATATTGGACATAGGTGGTTGGCATTTAACAGCAGCAAGTTACACAATTTACAATTTACAAAATACACACCTTGTAACAGTTCTAAGGATTTAGCAGCCAGGTTTATATTACAAAGTTATTAACGGCATTTATATATTGCACAGGTGCTCAAAGTCGCTTTACAAAGGTAGTGAAAAGAGAAGAACAACAGATACATATAGTTAAAGTCAAATTAAAATCAAGCAATACAAAAACAATCACACATTAAAAGCCAGATTGAAGAGGTGAGTTTTTGTGAGTATTTTGAAGGTGGTGAGGTCGGTGCAGTCTCTGATGGGTTGTGGGAGTGAGTTCCAGAGGGAGGGGGGCAGCAGCGGAGAAGGCTCTGTCCCCCCAGGTCCGGTGATTGATGCGGGTGGGGATGGATAGGAGGTTAGCTTCTGATGAGCGGAGGCAGCAGGAAGGGATGTGGTGGTGCAGCAGGTCTGTGAGGTAGGGGGTGGGGGCTGGTTGTTGAGGGCTTTGTGAGTAATCAGGAGGACTTTGAAGTGGATTCTTTGATGGACGGGGAGCCAGTGGAGGTTCTGGGGGACGGGAGTGATGTGGTCTCGGGAGCGGTTGTGGCTGAGGAGGCGGGCAGCAGAGTTCTGGATATGTTGGAGTTTATTGAGGAGGTTGGATGGTATGCCGTAGACTAGAGGATGCTATTGACTATTATTGAATTATTATTGATATTGCTTTCATAAATGCAATGCAAATAAATACAAGAGAAAAGTAACCTCAATACGTTTTTGACTTTAATGTATTATGTAAGACAACAGAACATGTAACCTTAGGAAAGAAGAAACGAAGATCTTTAGGATCAAAAATGTGTCCTCTGCTCGGAGATTTTATTGATAGGAAAACCTGCCTTTCATTAAGCATATTCAGGCAGGAACCTATACACCAACAATGAAACACATGAGCACATACTGCAGTTTAAGAAAGCAGAAATAAAATCTGAGCTGACAGAAAATGCTCCGTTTTATTTGAATACACACAGTTAAGCTCACACACACTATTTTATGAACATATAGGTTGACCTACTGAATTAAAAACAGAACAAATGAACCAAAGAAAGTGAAAACCATAAAGCAGATTCAGGCAGCAGGCGTAGATTCACACTTGTATCCTCATCACGTAATCCGGTTATATGTAATAAGTCACTCCCCAACCCTAAATAGAATAAATCCTAAAAGTTCCAGATGTGCCCCGTGATAAACCTTCCCCTCGCGCAGAACAACACCTCTCAGATGCTCACTGTGAACCTCATCCCTGAGTGCTGTATTGCTTTATTAACTGAGTATATATCATTACACATGTACCTGGGAAAACCCCCCTGCTGTCTCTCATAACACAAACACAATGTGACCCACAGTGGAGGGGCTGCGTTCATGGAAACACATAATCTTTGCATCTGAACAGTGTTACTTTTGGCACACGTTGGCGTTAAGAAGAACATTTCTGCCTCGGTTCAGCTGCTGTGCATTTGGATGTTTTACAAACAGACTGCATGCATGCAATTATTTTTGATAAGTCTCTGGCCACTGTCAATATAGGAGCTTTTATTTATTTATTCCACACATGGCAGTTATTTCAAAACATGTACAAAATACAAAACATGTTCCCTTATACTGGTTAAACCCTAACCCTAACCCTAAAAATGAAATAACCATAAAAAAGTTAAATAAAAGCAATATTCTTTCAGTCACAGTTGCTTTCAAATACTGAAGCATAAAATCAGAACACAATCAAAAGTCAACTTCATACGTACCACTTTACAATAAGACTACTCTTATAAAGGATTCATAAAGGAAACATTTATAAACCAGATCTAACGTAGTTTTCATACATCAACACAAGCTCACTATTTGGCAAGATGACTAAGCCTTATATTGGCTACTTAGCGAGAACTCAGTGAGCAACAGATACCAAGGATGCTGGCTGATGAAGGAGACGAAGCAAGCTAGGTAGCCAATATAAGGCTTAGCAGTCCAGATAAATGTGGGCTCACTATTTGGCAAGCAACCGGTGAAAGTGGTACCCATTTTTTAAACATAACAATTTTCTTACAGCCCTTTAAAGGTCCCATGTCCTGCTTTTCTGGTTATTACCCGTCCCCTTGTGTGTTATGAAGGTTTTGCTGCATGTAAACGGTCTGCAGAGTCACAAACCCTCAAAGTACACCCTGTAGCGAGTAAAGCTCCAACACAGAAAAGACCTGTCTATGCTGCCCCAGAACGCCACACACACACACACACACACACACACACACACACACACACACACACACACACACACACACACACACACACACACACACACACACACACACACACACACACACACACACACACACACACACACACACACACACACACACACACACACACACACACACACACACACACACACACACACACACACACACACACACACACACACACACGGCGGGACATTGCAAAACATAGCGGAACTGGTTTTCGGACTGGGTTCCGACGGCCACTGGACTCATAGGGAGGGGGGGGGGGGGCAGGAGCTCCATCAGTCCGTTTAGGACAGAGAGTGAATACACATACTATACAGAGATGCTGTATGGGAAACCAATGTGAGTTTGGAAAATTGCAAAATATAAATGTATTTTAGTAGACCTCAACAATGGAATTATGATCAGTAGAAATGGCCATGCCATGGGTCCTTCAAATCATTCGGCAAACAATTCCACTTCTTTACGCCAACTACAGCTTTTATCCTCCAAGAGTCGGGCCTTTTCTTAATGCATCAAACACATGTATCTTCATTTATTTAGAAAAGATGCTCAAGGAAACTCCTTTTGGATCCAAGTCCCCTGATAGCCAGACACCTGCTGCCTTCTCCTCGATATTCACCAGTGCTGACTCCCTCGTGTGGCCTCTGAACCTCTAACCTGTAAATCTGAATGATCAATCTTCATGTAACTGAAGGGAGAGATGACACACCACTTACGTCAACCCAGAGATATTCTTCTATACATTTTGGAAACACATGTATGTCTTCTTCACCCATCTTTTAACCCTCTGAAACACACTTGTTGTGTTCTGTTGCAGGCTTGGGGAATAAGGGATTATATGTAATTATGAATATCAGGAATCAAACAAAGAAAACTGGAGTCGGTCTTGGCTGAGTTTGATGTTGAAAGTGGATGAGATTGGTGTTGATGTTGTTGATGTTGTTAATGTTGTTAATGATGTCAGGATTTATGTCTTGAATGTCGTTGTATTGTTCATTGTATTATTTTTGTAACAAACAGTTACATGAAAACATATGTTATCAGATTAGTGTTATATCTGCAACTTGGGGATTACTAGCAGGACAGCACTGTTACTAAACAACTAAAAACAACCAACCCTGTTTCTACTCCAGCAATGAAGATGGTGTTAAACAATGTATACATTAGTTTAAAGCCGTGATTTGAAACTCAGGAAACATTCATTTTAAACTAAGTGACTGAATTGTTTCAAAGTTTTCATCACTTGCACCTTTCTCGTCCAGCTCAGTCAGTAGGGGCTTGGTCTGTGAGCCATAAGGTCGCCGGTTCAAGTCCCTGACCGGACCTAAATATGGAGTGTGGACTGTTACTTGGAGAGGTCCCAGTTCACCTCCTAGGCCCTGCATTGGTGCCCTTGAGCAAGGCACCGGACACCCCCCCCTCAATTTGTGATCAGAAGTTTCCAGATTACTTATACATTTGTCAAAGCTCTGTTGATCTATTATCAGATCTAATCTAAGTTTTTCTGCATATTTAATGATATTTGCTTTGAGTTTTCATTGTTTTTTCATTTCTAGACATGAAGAAAACTGATAATCGGCTGGTTTTAACTCCATTGTATGATATTAATACGTTTTTTGTCTTCTTCTTACTCTTTTGACTATATGTTCGGTACATTTAGTTATATTTAAATCCCTCTTCATCTCAATTCCCTGAGTCTCTGAAACGATACATCTTTTCCTAAAGGTTTGGTCCAAGAGTCTTTGCACTACTGCTGCTCTCATTAACATGTTAAAGCACTTTTATACATTCTTCCTCACTTGATGGCCGTCACGTTTGGCCAGAGTATTACTGATGACTTTGGTGACAAGCCAAGCCACAAAGTCAAAAATAGCAACGTTTGGAAATCGATACGAGGAAACTGTTTTTCTTTGAGGTTTGGCTAACAAGATATCTTTGAGGCTATACATTTAAAGCAAGGGTTTGATTTAGGAAACTGACCAAGTGATTGCAGTGCAGTTTGGTCCCCACATTTTAGACGACCAGTGGTGGATTTATAGGAAGATTTACTCAAGTGTTTTCATGCTATTTGACACTTTACGCCACTACATTTTGTAAGCAAGATGGTGCTCTACTATTTACAACTTTGGTTAGTAGCTACTACTTTGTTATGGGACACAGATTTGATCCTAGATATCTTGGTTTCTTCTTTTCTAAGGTCCCATTGTTCTGTTGTCTTGCATTAAACACTTCAGTAAAAAACATCTTCTTGATATTCAATTTTTCTTGTCTTCATTTGCATTGCATTTGATCTTGAGATAATCAGAGGGTAAAAAAAAGTAATCAGGATACTTTCTTTTTATATACTGATACTCAGGTTAGGTTACTGATTATATTTTGTACAGGTAACTAGTCATTACAGTATACATTTTAAAGTTACCCTCCCATCCCTGCCCTTTGAGATGCATGTGACTTTCTGCCTTTGTAATGTTACCTATAAACCTATATACTCCCTCAATGCTCTGACACGGCCTGAATGAATCTGTGCTCGGCATGTTGACGATGATGATGATGATGATGATGATGATGATGATGATGATGATGATGATGATGATTGTAAATTACCCTGAGCTGATATGCAGAGCTCATTAAGACTCTCAGGAGCTGTGGGATGAAAGTGGGGGTGTGTGAGGGGGAGAGTCCTGAGGTTAAGGGGCCATGTCACATCCCTAAGAGTAAAGGAAGGGGGTGTTTCTCTGTGTGCAACCGTGTGTGTGTTTGTGTGTGTGTGTGTGTGTGTGTGTGTGTGTGTGTGTGTGTGTGTGTGTGTGTGTGTGTGTGTGTGTGTGTGTGTGTGTGTGTGTGTGTGTGTGTGTGTGTGTGTGTGTGTGTGTGTGTGTGTGTGTGTGTGTGTGTGTGCACATCTTTAAGGGTTAGACAGAAATGTACTTAGACGCACAGCGAGCGATCGTAAACATGCTGAACGATGGAGTGTGAGTAAAGACCAAGGCACTGGCAGGGAGATGAAGCATTGAATTATGTCAACCTGTTATTTTATTATCCGTCGCTGAGGAAAAAACGTGTATTAAAAAGTGCATTTTGCATTTAAATCCATATTGAATACTTTTAAATATAACAAATTAGGTGGAGGAACTAATTTGTTACGAGGAAAGCTGAACCTACTGTAAAATAATCGGGCAAATGTATGATCTTAATTCCCGAAAGAAAGTGTGCCTCCACAGATGAGCCAGATAAATCTGCCTGCCCTTAGAAACCAAGTGTGGGTGTTGCCGGTTAAACACAAATGGCGACCCATCCTTAGTTTCTGAGGTCCTGCAGGAATCTACAGATTATTTTCAGGGCGCTTTTACCAACAATTCTATTTAAATATTAAACTACAGCCACCATTGTTGCAGTATTAATGCAACACTGCTGCTGCATAACCTGCTGTAGACTGTGTTCGATACGGACGGTAGATCCGGAAACAAACGACTAATAAACTTTAATAACAACCATAAAAGAGACATTTGTTCTGTGAGCTTTTTTTATTTCAATCTCAGGTGGTTCGTTCCCCCTTCTGTAAGAAACATATCTCATCTTCTCCACATGGGAGACTTATTGAAAAAACATGTGCTTTTCACAAAACAGCACCACTCGTCCAAACTTCTGTCCTTTGCATCTCGTGAAATGAAACGATGGGAATAGAGAATCGATAATGTTTCTCACATGGTCAGCTGGAGACAATTTTGAACTATGGGACGTCTGTGTTTTCGTACAAGTTTACACATGGAGGCGGATGCATTTTGTGTGAGCAATAGGGTCTGTTTGCCATACCCATGTCTGTTTATAATACTGGCTAAGATATCCATTCTCCCCAAGTGTCGTCCTGCAGATGAAATACAGTGTAGACTAATCTGACATCCCCTGAATGGGCCGAAATGAGAATACTGGCAATTCTCCTTTGAGGAGACATGAATTGTTTTCAGGTGTTTAACCAGAGGCACTTCGGAGCGCATCTACAGTATGTTGGCTTTAACTTGTTAGCAGTCCATTCAACTGTATGTGCTTTGGATTAACCTTCATACTTGCCCAGGGGATTGAGACAATGGGAAATAAATACTGCTTCACGTGAAGTCTAAACAAATATGAAAAACGTAATTAAAAGCTTAGTAAGAACCACACACACTTCCTTGTTTATAAAAGAAAATACAGTGATGGGGGAATTTAAAGAGGCCCTATCATGCCTTTTGCAGTTTTCCCTTTCCTGTAGTGTGTTATTCTGTAGGTTTTTGTGCATGTAAATGTTCTGCAAAGAGTTTCTCTCAAGCCTCCATTGGACTCCTTTGTTTACTTCTGTAACATAATGACATCACTACGCTCGCACTTCTATTGGCTAGCGCTCTTTTGGCTAGCTTTTCCGACACATTGTACGTGATAGGCTAAGGGGCGAGACATCTCTAAGCGATTGACTAATCACAACAGAGCCGGCCAGCTAACCAATCAGAGCAGACTGTGCTCTGGTTTCAGACAGAGGGTGAAAAGAGGTGCTGCAGCACAGACAGTGTGAGAAACATAAAGAGCTTTTTGAACATTAAAGCATGGAGACATGTCCCAGTAGAGACACTACATACTGATATGAACCTGAAATAGGGCCCCTTTAACAGAGTAACAATCTGTTGTCATTAATATAAAGGCAGACCTTGATATGTCTTGTTACTGTGTACAGCATGTTGCTCTCTTCTTCCAGCTGTCTTTTCCTTTCCTAAATGTCTCTCTAAGCTTCTGACATGTCCTGTTATTCAAAGATAAACAAACTATTACAAATTGCTAAGCTACTAAGAATTATAACAGATTCCCTTTCGACTCTTGGTCTTCTTCTTTGACAGGGGGGGGGGGGGGGGGGGTCCATGGAAGCCAATCCATGTCTCTGTCACCATCTGCTTTCTTTGCTCAATCAAACATCCAACACTGTATCTGCAAAAGGGATTAGCCATTTTGCAGCCTCGTGGAAAACATATACTGTGATAATAGCAGCAGTTGAAAAAGTGTTTACAAGTGTGAACAAGGAACAAACCTGGAAAAAGTTTTACGCTCAGAGAAAATTAAGAAAATGGGAAATCCATGAGTGAGGTTAAGAGTCCTTTTGGAGCTGATATGATGAAGTTTTAAGGTAGAAGAGTCTGGAGAGTGGAGAGAGAATCCTTAATCTCAGCTTTATGAACGAAGATAGGCAGCTGCTGTTTCCTTCTATTAGCCAACAGGCGTGCATCAGGTTGGCTGAAAAGGGACAGGAAGTATTTCTGTTTTGTTAAATAATGAATCTCTAATTGTAATCTTTCAGATGTTAATGAATGTGAGCGGGATGAAGGCGGCTGCGAGGGATTCTGCTGCAACACCATCGGCAGCTTCTACTGCAAGTGTCCCGAAGGCAGCCGACTGGGGCCGGACGGCAGAGCGTGTCACGGTAAGAAGCACATCTGTGACCTAAGATTTTCATCGTCATAACTACACTGTAGCTATGCACGTATGACCAATAAAAGCCTGGAACCTTGAAGCCTTGAACCTTGAACCTGGATGTAGAGGATGTCTACAAACACAGACAGACTGTTATAGGAAGGTGGCTAATCTGAGCTCAGTGAAGAGAATGTAGAAACATATTGTATTTGATTCATGTGAACAATTAAAGAGTCAAGCGGTGAGGGGATTTGATTTTAACATTTATACAGATCAAAACATCTTATGAAGATTATTAAAATATCTGTTCAATCCATGGGGGAAATATGGGGTGTGATACATTTGAATAAGGGTGTAATATAAGTGTAATATGTATGTACTATGAGTGGTTTAAAATGGGTGTTATACCAGTGCAATATGGGTGTAACATGGATCTGATACAGGTGTAAAAGGGGTGAAACTTAAATGTAACATGGGTTCAATAATATATCAAATGTGAGTGTCAAGCGTAAGTGGGGAAAAAGGTCACATTTTGACGAAAAACACATATAAAAATAGCAATTCATAAATTTTCCCAAATAGTTTAATTTATTTAAAGGGTTATAACAACAGGTATATTTCCTCTTAAACTGGCTCTCTTTCCCCATCAATACGACCACGCACACAAATCACACGAAAGCCAATAAAAGAAGAACCTGACAGCTGCTGATGTTACTTCCGTTTGTCTTCTCCCCTGGTCAGCTCTCGGACTTTAAATCATTAGAGTGTCAACATCCTATCCTAAAGGTTAAAGGTCAGGGGCACTTGTTCGCACCTGTAGCTCTAAAGAACAAATGGGCTTCAGTGCCCAACACCAACTCAGCATATTTTAGATGAATGAGACGTCCAAACTGAGAAAACAAGCTTAGTAGAAAGCTTTGCTGTGTGTGTAGGTTCAGACCTTGGCATCATTTGCTCTTTTTGAAAAGGCCAATTGTGTCCTAACCACTTTTTAAAAGTAGAACTTATAAATGTTCTGATAATAGTGTGCACATAGAAATGGGATAAAGAAGAACACTGGTTTAGAGTCAAGATGTGCAATTTGGTCATGTAAGTCAACTTTTGATATCACATTTAAAAAAAGGCATTGCTCCCGCTTTGCAGCAGCACCTGTTAAGCCCCTGTTTTTCAGGACATTCCCAGAACAAATGAACATAACTTCACTTCTAAAAGGGGTAAATTAATCATCTTTTTTCTCAAAGCAATGATAAACCTGTGAGTTGGATGTAGAAAAGTCAGAATCAATATAGTTTTTTCTTATTTTAAAGTAAATTCAGATTGAACATAGTAAAAAAATGTAAGTTATAGTTTTCCGTCCAAAAAAAACCCATTACTTATAATGAAAACCATCCTTGAATGATGGGATGGTAGACTAAAAGCTTGAGGAATCCAAATTACAACATATAATAAGTACCCTGTATCAAGATTGATGCAAAACAAGTTAAATGTGACCTTTTTAGAGAGATTTAGAAATAAAGAAAACACTTCTGGGGGAGTGAGGGAACAATGGAGCGTGAGATGGGTCGGAGAATCGGAGCAGCGGGAACGGTACTGCAGTCGCTTTACCGCACCGTTGTGACGAAAAGGGAGCTGAGCCAGAAGGCAAAGCTCTCTGTCTACCGCGCCATTTTCGTTCCTACCCTCACCTATGGTCATGAAGGATGGGTCATGACCGAAAGAACGAGATCGCGGGTACAAGCGGCCGAGATGGGTTTTCTCCGCAGGGTGGCTGGTGTCTCCCTTAGGGATAAGGTGAGAAGTTCGGTCATCCGGTAGGGACTCAGAGTTGAACCGCTCCTCCTTCGCGTCGAAAGGAGCCAGTTGAGGTGGTTCGGGCACCTAGTTAGGATGCCACCTGGGCTCCTCTCTAGGGAGGTGTTCCAGGCACGTCCAGCTGGGAGGAGACCAAGGGGTAGACCTAGGACCAGGTGGAGGGATTATATCTCTTCGCTGGCCTGGGAACGCCTTGGGATCCCCCAGTCATAGCTGGTTGATGAGGGGAAAGGAACGTTTGGGGCTCTCTGCTGGAACTGCTAACTCCGCGACCCGACCACGGATAAGCGTGAGAAGATGGATGGATGGATGGACTTCTGGGGTCATTTGGGTGGATTTTTCATATGTATGACCCCCCTTGGTTGATTTTGATGATTGACACCTCTTTTGAACCGTTAGAGCCAATAGAATCGAGGGGAAGTTCTTACATCCATCTACACATTTCCATTGAGGAGTGAGAGTGATGCTTACTAGCCCAAAACCGGAAGCTGGCCTGTAGCTCTAATAGCAGCTAATATGAAATCTCAGTTTTTGACAAAAATGGAATGATGGATTATCAGTAATCATTTCAAAGTGACACAGACACATTGGATTAACCTATTGATTAACTTTCAGAAGCGTTTTTCTCATTTTAATGCCATTGAAAACAACTTTTGATCAGAAACATATTTGCCGTTTTGGTTCAGTAAAGCTAGGCTGTGTGTTTTCTGGGTTTGCCTGAGCTGCCGCGAGTTTTAGTCTCACAGTGATGATACTGATACCTCTAGAATCTGTGGAATCTCAGTTTTAATCTGATACCTTGTTTGTAGATCTGATAAGTAATAAAGTATTTCTACCGTGAGTTCTGTGCTAAGCGCGTTAGCATTTCTTCGCTCAGGGCTCATTTAGACACTTCTTGATAGACTTGTGTTTTGTTTTGTTAAAAATTGATCGTATCGTCAGTTAGCTGAGTTTCTTCCCGTTAGGTGGGTATGACACATAGTTTGTTAAATGTTAAGAAGCCCTCAGACAATGTTTCTTGCAGATGTTGAGTTTTTGCCCCCGCCCGCGGGTCCGTGGGGCTTAACAGGTAATAAAGCTAATGTCAAATTAAAATAATTCCTCCTTCCTCTACTGATTCAAAAATAACGCAAAAACATGCTTGCGGCAATGTTGTGTGGCCTGTTTGCCTGAAGTAAATGTTGTATTTTTGCTTCATTTTCTTGTCAGAGATTACCATAATGCTAATGTTAAAAGAAAGAAAATATATTCTGGGGGAGGATCTCTCCGGCTAATAAACATTTATATCTGGCTCTTGAGGGCTCTGAAGTGAAGTGTACTTCTCGCGCTAAGTCCATCAATCAAAGTCAGTCAAAGTTTATTTATGTAGCCCAATATCACAAATTGTACTTTTGTCTCTGGAGGCTTTACAGTTTTTACAGAACATGAATACGCTGGGAATTCCCGGTGCTGTTGTGAAACACGCACAGACGCATACATTAACAAATATATTAATGCAAGTTAAAATAAGTGTAGAAATACATTACATGTGTTCTTATATTTTTCTATTTCCACATTTATGTATTTATTTGAGTTTTTTTCAAATGTTTTTATTCTTGTATTTTTTTATTCCTGCATTTATTTCATATTTATGTCATGTTCTCTCATTGTGTGCATAAAGTAAAAAATTCTCTCCAAATCACATCACAGCAAGATGTATATTTGGAGGTTAATTTTTTTACAAGCACTCTGGTGGTCCAGAGGTCTATGCGTTGGTTTGTCATGCAGCTGCTCGAGGTTCAACACCATGGGGAGGGCTAATTTTGTCTTCTGCTACGCTGAGGTTAAATCTGTAGAAATTGTCCCCACCACCTTTTCTAACAAAGTAACGCTCATGGGTTCAACGCTTTACAACCTGAAGTCTAGACGGTTAAGTCGGGCTTAGGCAACTTAGGCTCAAGAATTCAAATGATATGACCTGACCTTTCTGCAGAATCTTGAGGGCCATTACATTCATTTAAATGTGGGACTTTAACGTATTATAAAAAATCCTACATATTCAGGGTTTGGACGGTTCCTGTAAAAATGTATTCCATTACAATTAATAGTAACTTATCAAAATGTAAAAGTCATGTAACCTGATTACTTTTTGGATTACCTGCAATGCAAATATACACAATTAAAAAAAATTAACTCAAATACACAGTGGGCCAAAATAAAAAAATGGGTACCAGTCGAGGGCCGGACTGGTTCAATGTTTATTGCAGAACTTATTGAAATGAACGTATTGCACATATTAAACCTGGAACTAACAAAGCTTAAATGATTGCCTATAAAAACAACATTAAACATTAAATAATCAGTTGCATTCATTTCTTATGGCTCTATCTGCAGCTTTTCCAGAGTCATTTCTTATGATTACATTTTTCCACAGGCCAACAACAGCTTCAACAAAACTATTTCCCTCAAAGAAAAAAACAAACATGCCCTGTTGACGTGAGAGAGAAAGTGCAGAAGGAAACATCCATTAAACTCAGTGTGCTGCTCTGTGATGCTAGCTCAGATAGTGCAATATACCGGAGGGCCAGATCTAATAGTAATTAGAAATTATCCTGCGGGCCGAAATTAAATCCACCACGGGCCTGATTTGGCCCCCGGGCCTTGAGTTTGACACATGTGAGTTACAGTAAGTTTATTATGTAAGACAACAGAACAATGTAACCTTAGAAAAGAAGAAAGCAATA